>NW_028273792.1:0-53240 GCF_024610735.1 Ursus americanus | reverse complement strand
CGCAGTCTGGGGCGAATGGAGGCGCGGTCGAAGATCAGGGCGCTGGCGAGCAGGAGAGTGGGCCCCAGCGTTTTGGCGCTGGGGGCCTTCGAAGGTCACCAGGGCAGGGAGGGCCCTGCCCATTCTCCCGCCCTGAATGATTGGCGGTACCTTAGCGGCCCGGGTGTGGGCGGGGCGGGGCGGGGCGGAACCGTGAGTCCAGCCTTGCGACTCGGAGGTCCCCAATCCCTGGCGTTCGGCAGCAGTCCCTTTGGGAGGGGCCCCTTGGGGGCCGACCTAGGGTTAGGGTTAGTCCCCAGGAGGCCGGCAGGCTCGATCCACCGGCTCTGCGGCGAATGGAGGGGTGGGCCAGGGTGAGGTCGCTGGCGAACGGAAGCGTGGGCCCCAACATTGTGGGTCGGTGGGCCTTCGAATGTGGCAGGGGTCTCGGAGGGCCCTGCTCGTTCTTCCGCCATGAAGGACCGGCAACGCCCCTAGCTCCCCGGGTGGCAGCGGAGGGCAGGGTCAGTCCGGCACTGGTGCTTGGGTTTCCCCAATCCCCAGCGTTGCGGCGCCAGGCCCCTTGGGAGGGGCGCCTCGGGGACTGTCCTAGGGTTAGGTTAAGCCCCAGGAGGCCAGCAGTCCCGATCCGCCGGCTGTGCAGTGAGCGGAGGGATTGACCGTGGTAGGGCGCAGTCGAGCGGTAGCGTGGTAGCCAGCGTTTTGGCGTGGGGGGCCTTCTTATTTCACCGGAGGCTCCGAGGGCCCTGCCGGTTAGCCCGCCCTGAATGCCCGGCGGGGCTCCTAGCGGCCCGCGTGGCGGCGGGGTGGCAGGGTGAGCCCGGCGCTGGGGCTTGCGGGTCCCCAATCCCTGCCGTTGCGGCACCAAGCCTCTTGGGAGGGGCCACTCTGGGGCCCACCTAGGGTTAAGGTTAGCCCCGAGGAGCCCGGCAGGCCGGATCCGCCAGCTGTGTGGCTTGAGGGGGGGCGGGCCGAGGTGAGGGCGCTGTAGAGCGGGAGCGTGGGCCTCAGCGTTTTGGCGCGGGGGACCTACGAACGTCGCCGGGGGCTCGGAGGGCCCTGCCCGTTCCCCCACCCTGAATGACCGGCGGCGCCCCAAGTGGCCCGGGTAGCAGCGGAGGGGCAGGTTGAGTACATCGCTGGGGCTTGGGGGTCCTCAATCTCCGGCGTCGTGGCGCCAGGCCCTTTGGGAGTGCCCTTCGGGGGCCGACCTAGGGTTAGGGTTAGCCCCCAGGAGGCCGGCAGCCCCGATACGATGGCTGTGGGGCGAGCGGAGGGGTGGGCCGAGGTGAGGGCACTGGGGAGTGGGATTGTGGGCCCCTGCATTTTGGCGCTGGAGGCTTCAAATGTCTCCGGTTTCTCCAGGGCCCTGTCCGTTCTCCCACCCTGAGTGACCGGCGGCGCCCCTAGAGGCCCGGGTGGCAGCGTCGTGGGAGGGTGAGTCTGGCTCTGGGGCTTGGGGTCCCAGATCCCCGGCGTAGTGGCACCAGGACCCTTGGGAGGGGCCCCTGGGGGGCCGACCTAGGGTTAGGGTTAGCCCCAAGGAGACCGTCAGGCCCAATCCGCACACTGTGCGGCGAGCGGAGGTGCGGGCCGAAGTGAGGGCGCTGGGGAGCGGGAGCGTGGGCCCAAGCATTTTGGTGCGTGGGCCCTTAGATGTTCACTGGGATTCGGAGGGCCCTGCCCATTCTCCCGCCCTGAATGACCGGTGGCGCCCCTAGTTGCCTGGGTGCCAGCGGGGTGGCAGGGTGAGTCCGGTGCTGGGGCTTGGGGGTCATCAATCCCCGGTGTTGTGGCGACAGGCCCCTTGGGAGGGGCCCCTCAGGGGCCAACCTAGGGTTAGGTTTAGCCCCCAGGAGCCCGGCAGGCCCAATCCGCCTGCTGAGCGGCGAGCGGAGGGGTGGGCCAAGGTGAGTGAGCTGGGGAGCGGGAGCGTGGGCCCAAGCGATTTGGAGCGGGGGGCCTTCGAAGGTCACCGGGGCTTGGAGGGCCCTACCCGTTCTCTCCCCTGAATGACCGGCGGCGCCCCTAGCGGCCCGGGTGATGGCGGGGCGGCAGGGTGAGTCCGGTGCTGAGGCTCGGGCTTCCCTATACCCGACGTTGCAGTGCCAGGCCCCTTGGGAAGGGCCCCTCTGGGGCCGATGTAGGGCTAGAATGAGCCCTCAGGAGGCCGGCAGGCCCAATCCACCGTCTTGAGGCAAATGGAGTCGCGGTCCTAGGTGAGGGCGCTGGCGAGCGGAGCGTGGGTCCCAGCGTTTTGGTGCTGGGGCCTTCAAAGTTCACCGGGGCTCAGAGGGCCCTGCCTGTTCTCCCGCCCAAAACGACCGGTGGCGCCCTAGCACCACTGGTGTCAGCGGGGCAGCAGGGTGAGTCCGGCATTACGACTCGAGGGTCCCCAATCCCCGGCGTTGTGGCAGCAGGCCCCTTCAGAGGGGCCCCTCTGGGGCCGACCTAGGATTAGAGTTAGCCCCCAGGAGGCCGGCAGGCCTGATCCGCCAGCTGTGCAGAGAGCGGAGGGGCCGGCTGAGGTGAGGGCGCTGGCGAGCTCCAGCGTGGGCCCTAGCGTTTCGGCGCGGATGGCCTTCCAAATCACCGGAGTCTCGAGGGCCCTGCCCATTCTCCCACCCTGAGGGACTAGCGATGCCCCAGTGGGCCCGATGTCGACGGGGTGGCAGGGTGAGTCCGGCGCTGCGGCTCGGGTGTCCCCAATCCCCGGCTTTGGTCACCAGTCCCCTTGGGAGGGGCCCCTCTGGGGCCAACCTAGGGTTAGGGTTAGCCCCCAGGAGGCCGGCAGGCCCCATACGCCAGCTGTGCGGCGAGCGGAGGGGCGGGCCACGGTGAGGGCACTGGCGAGCTGGAAGGTGGTACCCAAAGTTTGGCGCCGGGGGCCCTCGAATGTCGCCGGGGACTCGGAGGGCCCTGCCCGTTCTCCCCGCCCTGAATGAGTGGCGGCTCCCCTAGCAACCCGAGTGGTGGCGGGGCGGCAGGGTGGGCCTGGCGCTGAGGCTCGGGGGTCCCCAATGCCAGGCGTTGCGGCACCAGGCCCCTTGGGAGGGGCCCCTTGGGGGCCGACCTAGGGTAAAGGTTAGCTCCTGTAGGCCGGCAGGCACGATCCGCAGTCTGGGGCGAATGGAGGCGCGGTCGAAGATCAGGGCGCTGGCGAGCAGGAGAGTGGGCCCCAGCGTTTTGGCGCTGGGGGCCTTCGAAGGTCACCGGGGCAGGGAGGGCCCTGCCCATTCTCCCGCCCTGAATGATTGGCGGTACCTTAGCGGCCCGGGTGTGGGCGGGGCGGGGCGGGGCGGAACCGTGAGTCGGCCTTGCGACTCGGAGGTCCCCAATCCCTGGCGTTCGGCGGCAGTCCCTTTGGGAGGGGCCCCTTGGGGGCCGACCTAGGGTTAGGGTTAGTCCCCAGGAGGCCGGCAGGCTCGATCCACCGGCTCTGCGGCGAATGGAGGGGTGGGCCAGGGTGAGGTCGCTGGCGAACGGAAGCGTGGGCCCCAACATTGTGGGTCGGTGGGCCTTCGAATGTGGCAGGGGGCTCGGAGGGCCCTGCTCGTTCTTCCGCCATGAAGGACCGGCAACGCCCCTAGCTCCCCGGGTGGCAGCGGAGGGCAGGGTCAGTCCGGCACTGGTGCTTGGGTTTCCCCAATCCCCAGCATTGCGGCGCCAGGCCCCTTGGGAGGGGCGCCTCGGGGACTGTCCTAGGGTTAGGTTAAGCCCCAGGAGGCCAGCAGTCCCGATCCGCCGGCTGTGCAGTGAGCGGAGGGATTGACCGTGGTAGGGCGCAGTCGAGCGGTAGCGTGGTAGCCAGCGTTTTGGCGTGGGGGGCCTTCTTATTTCACCGGAGGCTCCGAGGGCCCTGCCGGTTAGCCCGCCCTGAATGCCCGGCGGGGCTCCTAGCGGCCCGCGTGGCGGCGGGGTGGCAGGGTGAGCCCGGCGCTGGGGCTTGCGGGTCCCCAATCCCTGCCGTTGCGGCACCAAGCCTCTTGGGAGGGGCCACTCTGGGGCCCACCTAGGGTTAAGGTTAGCCCCGAGGAGCCCGGCAGGCCGGATCCGCCAGCTGTGTGGCTTGAGGGGGGGCGGGCCGAGGTGAGGGCGCTGTAGAGCGGGAGCGTGGGCCTCAGCGTTTTGGCGCGGGGGGACCTACGAACGTCGCCGGGGGCTCGGAGGGCCCTGCCCGTTCCCCCACCCTGAATGACCGGCGGCGCCCCAAGTGGCCCGGGGTAGCAGCGGAGGGGCAGGTTGAGTACATCGCTGGGGCTTGGGGGTCCTCAATCTCCGGCGTCGTGGCGCCAGGCCCTTTGGGAGTGCCCTTCGGGGGCCGACCTAGGGTTAGGGTTAGCCCCCAGGAGGCCGGCAGCCCCGATACGATGGCTGTGGGGCGAGCGGAGGGGTGGGCCGAGGTGAGGGCACTGGGGAGTGGGATTGTGGGCCCCTGCATTTTGGCGCTGGAGGCTTCAAATGTCTCCGGTTTCTCCAGGGCCCTGTCCGTTCTCCCACCCTGAGTGACCGGCGGCGCCCCTAGAGGCCCGGGTGGCAGCGTCGTGGGAGGGTGAGTCTGGCTCTGGGGCTTGGGGTCCCAGATCCCCGGCGTAGTGGCACCAGGACCCTTGGGAGGGGCCCCTGGGGGGCCGACCTAGGGTTAGGGTTAGCCCCAAGGAGACCGTCAGGCCCAATCCGCACACTGTGCGGCGAGCGGAGGTGCGGGCCGAAGTGAGGGCGCTGGGGAGCGGGAGCGTGGGCCCAAGCATTTTGGTGCGTGGGCCCTTAGATGTTCACTGGGATTCGGAGGGCCCTGCCCATTCTCCCGCCCTGAATGACCGGTGGCGCCCCTAGTTGCCTGGGTGCCAGCGGGGTGGCAGGGTGAGTCCGGTGCTGGGGCTTGGGGGTCATCAATCCCCGGTGTTGTGGCGACAGGCCCCTTGGGAGGGGCCCCTCAGGGGCCAACCTAGGGTTAGGTTTAGCCCCCAGGAGCCCGGCAGGCCCAATCCGCCTGCTGAGCGGCGAGCGGAGGGGTGGGCCAAGGTGAGTGAGCTGGGGAGCAGGAGCGTGGGCCCAAGCGATTTGGAGCGGGGGGCCTTCGAAGGTCACCGGGGCTTGGAGGGCCCTACCCGTTCTCTCCCCTGAATGACCGGCGGCGCCCCTAGCGGCCCGGGTGATGGCGGGGCGGCAGGGTGAGTCCGGTGCTGAGGCTCGGGCTTCCCTATACCCGACGTTGCAGTGCCAGGCCCCTTGGGAAGGGCCCCTCTGGGGCCGATGTAGGGCTAGAATGAGCCCTCAGGAGGCCGGCAGGCCCAATCCACCGTCTTGAGGCAAATGGAGTCGCGGTCCTAGGTGAGGGCGCTGGCGAGCGGAGCGTGGGTCCCAGCGTTTTGGTGCTGGGGCCTTCAAAGTTCACCGGGGCTCAGAGGGCCCTGCCTGTTCTCCCGCCCAAAACAACCGGTGGCGCCCTAGCACCACTGGTGTCAGCGGGGCAGCAGGGTGAGTCCGGCATTACGACTCGAGGGTCCCCAATCCCCGGCGTTGTGGCGGCAGGCCCCTTCAGAGGGGCCCCTCTGGGGCCGACCTAGGATTAGAGTTAGCCCCCAGGAGGCCGGCAGGCCTGATCCGCCAGCTGTGCGGAGAGCGGAGGGGCCGGCTGAGGTGAGGGCGCTGGCGAGCTCCAGCGTGGGCCCTAGCGTTTCGGCGCGGATGGCCTTCCAAATCACCGGAGTCTCGAGGGCCCTGCCCATTCTCCCACCCTGAGGGACTAGCGATGCCCCAGTGGGCCCGATGTCGACGGGGTGGCAGGGTGAGTCCGGCGCTGCGGCTCGGGTGTCCCCAATCCCCGGCTTTGGTCACCAGTCCCCTTGGGAGGGGCCCCTCTGGGGCCAACCTAGGGTTAGGGTTAGCCCCCAGGAGGCCGGCAGGCCCCATACGCCAGCTGTGCGGCGAGCGGAGGGGCGGGCCACGGTGAGGGCACTGGCGAGCTGGAAGGTGGTACCCAAAGTTTTGGCGCCGGGGGCCCTCGAATGTCGCCGGGGACTCGGAGGGCCCTGCCCGTTCTCCCGCCCTGAATGAGTGGCGGCTCCCCTAGCAACCCGAGTGGTGGCGGGCGGCAGGGTGGGCCTGGCGCTGAGGCTCGCGGGTCCCCAATGCCAGGCGTTGCGGCACCAGGCCCCTTGGGAGGGGCCCCTTGGGGGCCGACCTAGGGTAAAGGTTAGCTCCTGTAGGCCGGCAGGCACGATCCGCAGTCTGGGGCGAATGGAGGCGCGGTCGAAGATCAGGGCGCTGGCGAGCAGGAGAGTGGGCCCCAGCGTTTTGGCGCTGGGGGCCTTCGAAGGTCACCGGGGCAGGGAGGGCCCTGCCCATTCTCCCGCCCTGAATGATTGGCGGGACCCTAGCGGCCCGGGTGTGGGCGGGGCGGGGCGGAACCGTGAGTCCAGCCTTGCGACTCGGAGGTCCACAATCCCTGGCGTTCGGCGGCAGTCCCTTTGGGAGGGGCCCCTTGGGGGCCGACCTAGGGTTAGGGTTAGTCCCCAGGAGGCCGGCAGGCTCGATCCACCGGCTCTGCGGCGAATGGAGGGGTGGGCCAGGGTGAGGTCGCTGGCGAACGGAAGCGTGGGCCCCAACATTGTGGCTCGGTGGGCCTTCGAATGTGGCAGGGGTCTCGGAGGGCCCTGCTCGTTCTTCCGCCATGAAGGACCGGCAACGCCCCTAGCTCCCCGGGTGGCAGCGGAGGGCAGGGTCAGTCCGGCACTGGTGCTTGGGTTTCCCCAATCCCCAGCGTTGCGGCGCCAGGCCCCTTGGGAGGGGCGCCTCGGGGACTGTCCTAGGGTTAGGTTAAGCCCCAGGAGGCCAGCAGTCCCGATCCGCCGGCTGTGCAGTGAGCGGAGGGATTGACCGTGGTAGGGCGCAGTCGAGCGGTAGCGTGGTAGCCAGCGTTTTGGCGTGGGGGGCCTTCTTATTTCACCGGAGGCTCCGAGGGCCCTGCCGGTTAGCCCGCCCTGAATGCCCGGCGGCGCTCCTAGCGGCCCGCGTGGCGGCGGGGTGGCAGGGTGAGCCCGGCGCTGGGGCTTGCGGGTCCCCAATCCCTGCTGTTGCGGCACCAAGCCTCTTGGGAGGGGCCACTCTGGGGCCCACCTAGGGTTAAGGTTAGCCCCGAGGAGCCCGGCAGGCCGGATCCGCCAGCTGTGTGGCTTGAGGGGGGGCGGGCCGAGGTGAGGGCGCTGTAGAGCGGGAGCGTGGGCCTCAGCGTTTTGGCGCGGGGGACCTACGAACGTCACCGGGGGCTCGGAGGGCCCTGCCCGTTCCCCCACCCTGAATGACCGGCGGCGCCCCAAGTGGCCCGGGTAGCAGCGGAGGGGCAGGTTGAGTACATCGCTGGGGCTTGGGGGTCCTCAATCTCCGGCGTCGTAGCGCCAGGCCCTTTGGGAGTGCCCTTCGGGGGCCGACCTAGGGTTAGGGTTAGCCCCCAGGAGGCCGGCAGCCCCGATACGATGGCTGTGGGGCGAGCGGAGGGGTGGGCCGAGGTGAGGGCACTGGGGAGTGGGATTGTGGGCCCCTGCATTTTGGCGCTGGAGGCTTCAAATGTCTCCGGTTTCTCCAGGGCCCTGTCCGTTCTCCCGCCCTGAATGACCGGCGGCGCCCCTAGAGGCCCGGGTGGCAGCGTTGTGGGAGGGTGAGTCTGGCTCTGGGGCTTGGGGTCCCAGATCCCCGGCGTAGTGGCACCAGGACCCTTGGGAGGGGCCCCTGGGGGGCCGACCTAGGGTTAGGGTTAGCCCCAAGGAGACCGTCAGGCCCAATCCGCACACTGTGCGGCGAGCGGAGGTGCGGGCCGAAGTGAGGGCGCTGGGGAGCGGGAGTGTGGGCCCAAGCATTTTGGTGCGTGGGCCCTTAGATGTTCACTGGGATTCGGAGGGCCCTGCCCATTGTCCCGCCCTGAATGACCAGTGGCGCCCCTAGTTGCCTGGGTGCCAGCGGGGTGGCAGGGTGAGTCCGGTGCTGGGGCTTGGGGGTCATCAATCCCCGGTGTTGTGGCGACAGGCCCCTTGGGAGGGGCCCCTCAGGGGCCAACCTAGGTTTAGGTTTAGCCCCCAGGAGCCCGGCAGGCCCAATCCGCCTGCTGAGCGGCGAGCAGAGGGGTGGGCCAAGGTGAGTGAGCTGGGGAGCGGGAGCGTGGGCCCAAGCGTTTTGGAGCGGGGGGCCTTCGAAGGTCACCGGGGCTTGGAGGGCCCTACCCGTTCTCTCGCCTGAATGACCGGCGGCGCCCCTAGCGGCCCGGGTGATGGCGGGGCGGCAGGGTGAGTCCGGTGCTGAGGCTCGGGCTTCCCTATACCCGACGTTGCAGTGCCAGGCCCCTTGGGAAGGGCCCCTCTGGGGCCGATGTAGGGCTAGAATGAGCCCTCAGGAGGCCGGCAGGCCCAATCCACCGTCTTGAGGCAAATGGAGTCGCGGTCCTAGGTGAGGGCGCTGGCGAGCGGAGCGTGGGTCCCAGCGTTTTGGTGCTGGGGCCTTCAAAGTTCACCGGGGCTCAGAGGGCCCTGCCTGTTCTCCCCGCCCAAAACGACCGGTGGCGCCCTAGCACCACTGGTGTCAGCGGGGCAGCAGGGTGAGTCCGGCATTACGACTCGAGGGTCCCCAATCCCCGGCGTTGTGGCGGCAGGCCCCTTCAGAGGGGCCCCTCTGGGGCCGACCTAGGATTAGAGTTAGCCCCCAGGAGGCCGGCAGGCCTGATCCGCCAGCTGTGCGGAGAGCGGAGGGGCCGGCTGAGGTGAGGGCGCTGGCGAGCTCCAGCGTGGGCCCTAGCGTTTCGGCGCGGATGGCCTTCCAAATCACCGGAGTCTCGAGGGCCCTGCCCATTCTCCCACCCTGAGGGACTAGCGATGCCCCAGTGGGCCCGATGTCGACGGGGTGGCAGGGTGAGTCCGGCGCTGCGGCTCGGGTGTCCCCAATCCCCGGCTTTGGTCACCAGTCCCCTTGGGAGGGGCCCCTCTGGGGCCAACCTAGGGTTAGGGTTAGCCCCCAGGAGGCCGGCAGGCCCCATACGCCAGCTGTGCGGCGAGCGGAGGGGCGGGCCACGGTGAGGGCACTGGCGAGCTGGAAGGTGGTACCCAAAGTTTTGGCGCCGGGGGCCCTCGAATGTCGCCGGGGACTCGGAGGGCCCTGCCCGTTCTCCCGCCCTGAATGAGTGGCGGCTCCCCTAGCAACCCGAGTGGTGGCGGGGCGGCAGGGTGGGCCTGGCGCTGAGGCTCGGGGGTCCCCAATGCCAGGCGTTGCGGCACCAGGCCCCTTGGGAGGGGCCCCTTGGGGGCCGACCTAGGGTAAAGGTTAGCTCCTGTAGGCCGGCAGGCACGATCCGCAGTCTGGGGCGAATGGAGGCGCGGTCGAAGATCAGGGCGCTGGCGAGCAGGAGAGTGGGCCCCAGCGTTTGGCGCTGGGGGCCTTCGAAGGTCACCGGGGCAGGGAGGGCCCTGCCCATTCTCCCGCCCTGAATGATTGGCGGTACCTTAGCGGCCCGGGTGTGGGCGGGGCGGGGCGGGGCGGAACCGTGAGTCCAGCCTTGCGACTCGGAGGTCCCCAATCCCTGGCGTTCGGCGGCAGTCCCTTTGGGAGGGGCCCCTTGGGGGCCGACCTAGGGTTAGGGTTAGTCCCCAGGAGGCCGGCAGGCTCGATCCACCGGCTCTGCGGCGAATGGAGGGGTGGGCCAGGGTGAGGTCGCTGGCGAACGGAAGCGTGGGCCCCAACATTGTGGCTCGGTGGGCCTTCGAATGTGGCAGGGGGCTCGGAGGGCCCTGCTCGTTCTTCCGCCATGAAGGACCGGCAACGCCCCTAGCTCCCCGGGTGGCAGCGGAGGGCAGGGTCAGTCCGGCACTGGTGCTTGGGTTTCCCCAATCCCCAGCGTTGCGGCGCCAGGCCCCTTGGGAGGGGCGCCTCGGGGACTGTCCTAGGGTTAGGTTAAGCCCCAGGAGGCCAGCAGTCCCGATCCGCCGGCTGTGCAGTGAGCGGAGGGATTGACCGTGGTAGGGCGCAGTCGAGCGGTAGCGTGGTAGCCAGCGTTTTGGCGTGGGGGGCCTTCTTATTTCACCGGAGGCTCCGAGGGCCCTGCCGGTTAGCCCGCCCTGAATGCCCGGCGGGGCTCCTAGCGGCCCGCGTGGCGGCGGGGTGGCAGGGTGAGCCCGGCGCTGGGGCTTGCGGGTCCCCAATCCCTGCTGTTGCGGCACCAAGCCTCTTGGGAGGGGCCACTCTGGGGCCCACCTAGGGTTAAGGTTAGCCCCGAGGAGCCCGGCAGGCCGGATCCGCCAGCTGTGTGGCTTGAGGGGGGGCGGGCCGAGGTGAGGGCGCTGTAGAGCGGGAGCGTGGGCCTCAGCGTTTTGGCGCGGGGGACCTACGAACGTCGCCGGGGGCTCGGAGGGCCCTGCCCGTTCCCCCACCCTGAATGACCGGCGGCGCCCCAAGTGGCCCGGGGTAGCAGCGGAGGGGCAGGTTGAGTACATCGCTGGGGCTTGGGGGTCCTCAATCTCCGGCGTCGTGGCGCCAGGCCCTTTGGGAGTGCCCTTCGGGGGCCGACCTAGGGTTAGGGTTAGCCCCCAGGAGGCCGGCAGCCCCGATACGATGGCTGTGGGGCGAGCGGAGGGGTGGGCCGAGGTGAGGGCACTGGGGAGTGGGATTGTGGGCCCCTGCATTTTGGCGCTGGAGGCTTCAAATGTCTCCGGTTTCTCCAGGGCCCTGTCCGTTCTCCCGCCCTGAATGACCGGCGGCGCCCCTAGAGGCCCGGGTGGCAGCGTTGTGGGAGGGTGAGTCTGGCTCTGGGGCTTGGGGTCCCAGATCCCCGGCGTAGTGGCACCAGGACCCTTGGGAGGGGCCCCTGGGGGGCCGACCTAGGGTTAGGGTTAGCCCCAAGGAGACCGTCAGGCCCAATCCGCACACTGTGCGGCGAGCGGAGGTGCGGGCCGAAGTGAGGGCGCTGGGGAGCGGGAGTGTGGGCCCAAGCATTTTGGTGCGTGGGCCCTTAGATGTTCACTGGGATTCGGAGGGCCCTGCCCATTGTCCCGCCCTGAATGACCGGTGGCGCCCCTAGTTGCCTGGGTGCCAGCGGGGTGGCAGGGTGAGTCCGGTGCTGGGGCTTGGGGGTCATCAATCCCCGGTGTTGTGGCGACAGGCCCCTTGGGAGGGGCCCCTCAGGGGCCAACCTAGGTTTAGGTTTAGCCCCCAGGAGCCCGGCAGGCCCAATCCGCCTGCTGAGCGGCGAGCAGAGGGGTGGGCCAAGGTGAGTGAGCTGGGGAGCGGGAGCGTGGGCCCAAGCGTTTTGGAGCGGGGGGCCTTCGAAGGTCACCGGGGCTTGGAGGGCCCTACCCGTTCTCTCGCCTGAATGACCGGCGGCGCCCCTAGCGGCCCGGGTGATGGCGGGGCGGCAGGGTGAGTCCGGTGCTGAGGCTCGGGCTTCCCTATACCCGACGTTGCAGTGCCAGGCCCCTTGGGAAGGGCCCCTCTGGGGCCGATGTAGGGCTAGAATGAGCCCTCAGGAGGCCGGCAGGCCCAATCCACCGTCTTGAGGCAAATGGAGTCGCGGTCCTAGGTGAGGGCGCTGGCGAGCGGAGCGTGGGTCCCAGCGTTTTGGTGCTGGGGCCTTCAAAGTTCACCGGGGCTCAGAGGGCCCTGCCTGTTCTCCCGCCCAAAACGACCGGTGGCGCCCTAGCACCACTGGTGTCAGCGGGGCAGCAGGGTGAGTCCGGCATTACGACTCGAGGGTCCCCAATCCCCGGCGTTGTGGCGGCAGGCCCCTTCAGAGGGGCCCCTCTGGGGCCGACCTAGGATTAGAGTTAGCCCCCAGGAGGCCGGCAGGCCTGATCCGCCAGCTGTGCGGAGAGCGGAGGGGCCGGCTGAGGTGAGGGCGCTGGCGAGCTCCAGCGTGGGCCCTAGCGTTTCGGCGCGGATGGCCTTCCAAATCACCGGAGTCTCGAGGGCCCTGCCCATTCTCCCACCCTGAGGGACTAGCGATGCCCCAGTGGGCCCGATGTCGACGGGGTGGCAGGGTGAGTCCGGCGCTGCGGCTCGGGTGTCCCCAATCCCCGGCTTTGGTCACCAGTCCCCTTGGGAGGGGCCCCTCTGGGGCCAACCTAGGGTTAGGGTTAGCCCCCAGGAGGCCGGCAGGCCCCATACGCCAGCTGTGCGGCGAGCGGAGGGGCGGGCCACGGTGAGGGCACTGGCGAGCTGGAAGGTGGTACCCAAAGTTTTGGCGCCGGGGGCCCTCGAATGTCGCCGGGGACTCGGAGGGCCCTGCCCGTTCTCCCGCCCTGAATGAGTGGCGGCTCCCCTAGCAACCCGAGTGGTGGCGGGGCGGCAGGGTGGGCCTGGCGCTGAGGCTCGGGGGTCCCCAATGCCAGGCGTTGCGGCACCAGGCCCCTTGGGAGGGGCCCCTTGGGGGCCGACCTAGGGTAAAGGTTAGCTCCTGTAGGCCGGCAGGCACGATCCGCAGTCTGGGGCGAATGGAGGCGCGGTCGAAGATCAGGGCGCTGGCGAGCAGGAGAGTGGGCCCCAGCGTTTTGGCGCTGGGGGCCTTCGAAGGTCACCGGGGCAGGGAGGGCCCTGCCCATTCTCCCGCCCTGAATGATTGGCGGGACCCTAGCGGCCCGGGTGTGGGCGGGGCGGGGCGGAACCGTGAGTCCAGCCTTGCGACTCGGAGGTCCCCAATCCCTGGCGTTCGGCGGCAGTCCCTTTGGGAGGGGCCCCTTGGGGGCCGACCTAGGCTTAGGGTTAGTCCCCAGGAGGCCGGCAGGCTCGATCCACCGGCTCTGCGGCGAATGGAGGGGTGGGCCAGGGTGAGGTCGCTGGCGAACGGAAGCGTGGGCCCCAACATTGTGGCTCGGTGGGCCTTCGAATGTGGCAGGGGGCTCGGAGGGCCCTGCTCGTTCTTCCGCCATGAAGGACCGGCAACGCCCGTAGCTCCCCGGGTGGCAGCGGAGGGCAGGGTCAGTCCGGCACTGGTGCTTGGGTTTCCCCAATCCCCAGCGTTGCGGCGCCAGGCCCCTTGGGAGGGGCGCCTCGGGGACTGTCCTAGGGTTAGGTTAAGCCCCAGGAGGCCAGCAGTCCCGATCCGCCGGCTGTGCAGTGAGCGGAGGGTTTGACCGTGGTAGGGCGCAGTCGAGCGGTAGCGTGGTAGCCAGCGTTTTGGCGTGGGGGGCCTTCTTATTTCACCGGAGGCTCCGAGGGCCCTGCCGGTTAGCCCGCCCTGAATGCCCGGCGGCGCTCCTAGCGGCCCGCGTGGCGGCGGGGTGGCAGGGTGAGCCCGGCGCTGGGGCTTGCGGGTCCCCAATCCCTGCCGTTGCGGCACCAAGCCTCTTGGGAGGGGCCACTCTGGGGCCCACCTAGGGTTAAGGTTAGCCCCGAGGAGCCCGGCAGGCCGGATCCGCCAGCTGTGTGGCTTGAGGGGGGGCGGGCCGAGGTGAGGGCGCTGTAGAGCGGGAGCGTGGGCCTCAGCGTTTTGGCGCGGGGGACCTACGAACGTCGCCGGGGGCTCGGAGGGCCCTGCCCGTTCCCCCACCCTGAATGACCGGCGGCGCCCCAAGTGGCCCGGGTAGCAGCGGAGGGGCAGGTTGAGTACATCGCTGGGGCTTGGGGGTCCTCAATCTCCGGCGTCGTGGCGCCAGGCCCTTTGGGAGTGCCCTTCGGGGGCCGACCTAGGGTTAGGGTTAGCCCCCAGGAGGCCGGCAGCCCCGATACGATGGCTGTGGGGCGAGCGGAGGGGTGGGCCGAGGTGAGGGCACTGGGGAGTGGGATTGTGGGCCCCTGCATTTTGGCGCTGGAGGCTTCAAATGTCTCCGGTTTCTCCAGGGCCCTGTCCGTTCTCCCGCCCTGAATGACCGGCGGCGCCCCTAGAGGCCCGGGTGGCAGCGTTGTGGGAGGGTGAGTCTGGCTCTGGGGCTTGGGGTCCCAGATCCCTGGCGTAGTGGCACCAGGACCCTTGGGAGGGGCCCCTGGGGGGCCGACCTAGGGTTAGGGTTAGCCCCAAGGAGACCGTCAGGCCCAATCCGCACACTGTGCGGCGAGCGGAGGTGCGGGCCGAAGTGAGGGCGCTGGGGAGCGGGAGCGTGGGCCCAAGCATTTTGGTGCGTGGGCCCTTAGATGTTCACTGGGATTCGGAGGGCCCTGCCCATTCTCCCGCCCTGAATGACCGGTGGCGCCCCTAGTTGCCTGGGTGCCAGCGGGGTGGCAGGGTGAGTCCGGTGCTGGGGCTTGCGGGTCATCAATCCCCGGTGTTGTGGCGACAGGCCCCTTGGGAGGGGCCCCGCAGGGGCCAACCTAGGGTTAGGTTTAGCCCCCAGGAGCCCGGCAGGCCCAATCCGCCTGCTGAGCGGCGAGCAGAGGGGTGGGCCAAGGTGAGTGAGCTGGGGAGCGGGAGCGTGGGCCCAAGCGTTTTGGAGCGGGGGGCCTTCGAAGGTCACCGGGGCTTGGAGGGCCCTACCCGTTCTCTGGCCTGAATGACCGGCGGCGCCCCTAGCGGCCCGGGTGATGGCGGGGCGGCAGGGTGAGTCCGGTGCTGAGGCTCGGGCTTCCCTATACCCGACGTTGCAGTGCCAGGCCCCTTGGGAAGGGCCCCTCTGGGGCCGATGTAGGGCTAGAATGAGCCCTCAGGAGGCCGGCAGGCCCAATCCACCGTCTTGAGGCAAATGGAGTCGCGGTCCTAGGTGAGGGCGCTGGCGAGCGGAGCGTGGGTCCCAGCGTTTTGGTGCTGGGGCCTTCAAAGTTCACCGGGGCTCAGAGGGCCCTGCCTGTTCTCCCGCCCAAAACGACCGGTGGCGCCCTAGCACCACTGGTGTCAGCGGGGCAGCAGGGTGAGTCCGGCATTACGACTCGAGGGTCCCCAATCCCCGGCGTTGTGGCGGCAGGCCCCTTCAGAGGGGCCCCTCTGGGGCCGACCTAGGATTAGAGTTAGCCCCCAGGAGGCCGGCAGGCCTGATCCGCCAGCTGTGCGGAGAGCGGAGGGGCCGGCTGAGGTGAGGGCGCTGGCGAGCTCCAGCGTGGGCCCTAGCGTTTCGGCGCGGATGGCCTTCCAAATCACCGGAGTCTCGAGGGCCCTGCCCATTCTCCCACCCTGAGGGACTAGCGATGCCCCAGTGGGCCCGATGTCGACGGGGTGGCAGGGTGAGTCCGGCGCTGCGGCTCGGGTGTCCCCAATCCCCGGCTTTGGTCACCAGTCCCCTTGGGAGGGGCCCCTCTGGGGCCAACCTAGGGTTAGGGTTAGCCCCCAGGAGGCCGGCAGGCCCCATACGCCAGCTGTGCGGCGAGCGGAGGGGCGGGCCACGGTGAGGGCACTGGCGAGCTGGAAGGTGGTACCCAAAGTTTTGGCGCCGGGGGCCCTCGAATGTCGCCGGGGACTCGGAGGGCCCTGCCCGTTCTCCCGCCCTGAATGAGTGGCGGCTCCCCTAGCAACCCGAGTGGTGGCGGGCGGCAGGGTGGGCCTGGCGCTGAGGCTCGGGGGTCCCCAATGCCAGGCGTTGCGGCACCAGGCCCCTTGGGAGGGGCCCCTTGGGGGCCGACCTAGGGTAAAGGTTAGCTCCTGTAGGCCGGCAGGCACGATCCGCAGTCTGGGGCGAATGGAGGCGCGGTCGAAGATCAGGGCGCTGGCGAGCAGGAGAGTGGGCCCCAGCGTTTGGCGCTGGGGGCCTTCGAAGGTCACCGGGGCAGGGAGGGCCCTGCCCATTCTCCCGCCCTGAATGATTGGCGGTACCTTAGCGGCCCGGGTGTGGGCGGGGCGGGGCGGGGCGGAACCGTGAGTCCAGCCTTGCGACTCGGAGGTCCCCAATCCCTGGCGTTCGGCGGCAGTCCCTTTGGGAGGGGCCCCTTGGGGGCCGACCTAGGGTTAGGGTTAGTCCCCAGGAGGCCGGCAGGCTCGATCCACCGGCTCTGCGGCGAATGGAGGGGTGGGCCAGGGTGAGGTCGCTGGCGAACGGAAGCGTGGGCCCCAACATTGTGGCTCGGTGGGCCTTCGAATGTGGCAGGGGGCTCGGAGGGCCCTGCTCGTTCTTCCGCCATGAAGGACCGGCAACGCCCCTAGCTCCCCGGGTGGCAGCGGAGGGCAGGGTCAGTCCGGCACTGGTGCTTGGGTTTCCCCAATCCCCAGCGTTGCGGCGCCAGGCCCCTTGGGAGGGGCGCCTCGGGGACTGTCCTAGGGTTAGGTTAAGCCCCAGGAGGCCAGCAGTCCCGATCCGCCGGCTGTGCAGTGAGCGGAGGGATTGACCGTGGTAGGGCGCAGTCGAGCGGTAGCGTGGTAGCCAGCGTTTTGGCGTGGGGGGCCTTCTTATTTCACCGGAGGCTCCGAGGGCCCTGCCGGTTAGCCCGCCCTGAATGCCCGGCGGGGCTCCTAGCGGCCCGCGTGGCGGCGGGGTGGCAGGGTGAGCCCGGCGCTGGGGCTTGCGGGTCCCCAATCCCTGCCGTTGCGGCACCAAGCCTCTTGGGAGGGGCCACTCTGGGGCCCACCTAGGGTTAAGGTTAGCCCCGAGGAGCCCGGCAGGCCGGATCCGCCAGCTGTGTGGCTTGAGGGGGGGCGGGCCGAGGTGAGGGCGCTGTAGAGCGGGAGCGTGGGCCTCAGCGTTTTGGCGCGGGGGACCTACGAACGTCGCCGGGGGCTCGGAGGGCCCTGCCCGTTCCCCCACCCTGAATGACCGGCGGCGCCCCAAGTGGCCCGGGTAGCAGCGGAGGGGCAGGTTGAGTACATCGCTGGGGCTTGGGGGTCCTCAATCTCCGGCGTCGTGGCGCCAGGCCCTTTGGGAGTGCCCTTCGGGGGCCGACCTAGGGTTAGGGTTAGCCCCCAGGAGGCCGGCAGCCCCGATACGATGGCTGTGGGGCGAGCGGAGGGGTGGGCCGAGGTGAGGGCACTGGGGAGTGGGATTGTGGGCCCCTGCATTTTGGCGCTGGAGGCTTCAAATGTCTCCGGTTTCTCCAGGGCCCTGTCCGTTCTCCCGCCCTGAATGACCGGCGGCGCCCCTAGAGGCCCGGGTGGCAGCGTTGTGGGAGGGTGAGTCTGGCTCTGGGGCTTGGGGTCCCAGATCCCCGGCGTAGTGGCACCAGGACCCTTGGGAGGGGCCCCTGGGGGGCCGACCTAGGGTTAGGGTTAGCCCCAAGGAGACCGTCAGGCCCAATCCGCACACTGTGCGGCGAGCGGAGGTGCGGGCCGAAGTGAGGGCGCTGGGGAGCGGGAGTGTGGGCCCAAGCATTTTGGTGCGTGGGCCCTTAGATGTTCACTGGGATTCGGAGGGCCCTGCCCATTGTCCCGCCCTGAATGACCGGTGGCGCCCCTAGTTGCCTGGGTGCCAGCGGGGTGGCAGGGTGAGTCCGGTGCTGGGGCTTGGGGGTCATCAATCCTCGGTGTTGTGGCGACAGGCCCCTTGGGAGGGGCCCCTCAGGGGCCAACCTAGGTTTAGGTTTAGCCCCCAGGAGCCCGGCAGGCCCAATCCGCCTGCTGAGCGGCGAGCAGAGGGGTGGGCCAAGGTGAGTGAGCTGGGGAGCGGGAGCGTGGGCCCAAGCGTTTTGGAGCGGGGGGCCTTCGAAGGTCACCGGGGCTTGGAGGGCCCTACCCGTTCTCTCGCCTGAATGACCGGCGGCGCCCCTAGCGGCCCGGGTGATGGCGGGGCGGCAGTGTGAGTCCGGTGCTGAGGCTCGGGCTTCCCTATACCCGACGTTGCAGTGCCAGGCCCCTTGGGAAGGGCCCCTCTGGGGCCGATGTAGGGCTAGAATGAGCCCTCAGGAGGCCGGCAGGCCCAATCCACCATCTTGAGGCAAATGGAGTCGCGGTCCTAGGTGAGGGCGCTGGCGAGCGGAGCGTGGGTCCCAGCGTTTTGGTGCTGGGGCCTTCAAAGTTCACCGGGGCTCAGAGGGCCCTGCCTGTTCTCCCGCCCAAAACGACCGGTGGCGCCCTAGCACCACTGATGTCAGCGGGGCAGCAGGGTGAGTCCGGCATTACGACTCGAGGGTCCCCAATCCCCGGCGTTGTGGCGGCAGGCCCCTTCAGAGGGGCCCCTCTGGGGCCGACCTAGGATTAGAGTTAGCCCCCAGGAGGCCGGCAGGCCTGATCCGCCAGCTGTGCGGAGAGCGGAGGGGCCGGCTGAGGTGAGGGCGCTGGCGAGCTCCAGCGTGGGCCCTAGCGTTTCGGCGCGGATGGCCTTCCAAATCACCGGAGTCTCGAGGGCCCTGCCCATTCTCCCACCCTGAGGGACTAGCGATGCCCCAGTGGGCCCGATGTCGACGGGGTGGCAGGGTGAGTCCGGCGCTGCGGCTCGGGTGTCCCCAATCCCCGGCTTTGGTCACCAGTCCCCTTGGGAGGGGCCCCTCTGGGGCCAACCTAGGGTTAGGGTTAGCCCCCAGGAGGCCGGCAGGCCCCATACGCCAGCTGTGCGGCGAGCGGAGGGGCGGGCCACGGTGAGGGCACTGGCGAGCTGGAAGGTGGTACCCAAAGTTTTGGCGCCGGGGGCCCTCGAATGTCGCCGGGGACTCGGAGGGCCCTGCCCGTTCTCCCGCCCTGAATGAGTGGCGGCTCCCCTAGCAACCCGAGTGGTGGCGGGGCGGCAGGGTGGGCCTGGCGCTGAGGCTCGGGGGTCCCCAATGCCAGGCGTTGCGGCACCAGGCCCCTTGGGAGGGGCCCCTTGGGGGCCGACCTAGGGTAAAGGTTAGCTCCTGTAGGCCGGCAGGCACGATCCGCAGTCTGGGGCGAATGGAGGCGCGGTCGAAGATCAGGGCGCTGGCGAGCAGGAGAGTGGGCCCCAGCGTTTTGGCGCTGGGGGCCTTCGAAGGTCACCGGGGCAGGGAGGGCCCCGCCCATTCTCCCGCCCTGAATGATTGGCGGGACCCTAGCGGCCCGGGTGTGGGCGGGGCGGGGCGGAACCGTGAGTCCAGCCTTGCGACTCGGAGTTCCCCAATCCCTGGCGTTCGGCGGCAGTCCCTTTGGGAGGGGCCCCTTGGGGGCCGACCTAGGGTTAGGGTTAGTCCCCAGGAGGCCGGCAGGCTCGATCCACCGGCTCTGCGGCGAATGGAGGGGTGGGCCAGGGTGAGGTCGCTGGCGAACGGAAGCGTGGGCCCCAACATTGTGGGTCGGTGGGCCTTCGAATGTGGCAGGGGGCTCGGAGGGCCCTGCTCGTTCTTCCGCCATGAAGGACCGGCAACGCCCCTAGCTCCCCGGGTGGCAGCGGAGGGCAGGGTCAGTCCGGCACTGGTGCTTGGGTTTCCCCAATCCCCAGCGTTGCGGCGCCAGGCCCCTTGGGAGGGGCGCCTCGGGGACTGTCCTAGGGTTAGGTTAAGCCCCAGGAGGCCAGCAGTCCCGATCCGCCGGCTGTGCAGTGAGCGGAGGGATTGACCGTGGTAGGGCGCAGTCGAGCGGTAGCGTGGTAGCCAGCGTTTTGGCGTGGGGGGCCTTCTTATTTCACCGGAGGCTCCGAGGGCCCTGCCGGTTAGCCCGCCCTGAATGCCCGGCGGCGCTCCTAGCGGCCCGCGTGGCGGCGGGGTGGCAGGGTGAGCCCGGCGCTGGGGCTTGCGGGTCCCCAATCCCTGCCGTTGCGGCACCAAGCCTCTTGGGAGGGGCCACTCTGGGGCCCACCTAGGGTTAAGGTTAGCCCCGAGGAGCCCGGCAGGCCGGATCCGCCAGCTGTGTGGCTTGAGGGGGGGCGGGCCGAGGTGAGGGCGCTGTAGAGCGGGAGCGTGGGCCTCAGCGTTTTGGCGCGGGGGACCTACGAACGTCGCCGGGGGCTCGGAGGGCCCTGCCCGTTCCCCCACCCTGAATGACCGGCGGCGCCCCAAGTGGCCCGGGTAGCAGCGGAGGGGCAGGTTGAGTACATCGCTGGGGCTTGGGGGTCCTCAATCTCCGGCGTCGTGGCGCCAGGCCCTTTGGGAGTGCCCTTCGGGGGCCGACCTAGGGTTAGGGTTAGCCCCCAGGAGGCCGGCAGCCCCGATACGATGGCTGTGGGGCGAGCGGAGGGGTGGGCCGAGGTGAGGGCACTGGGGAGTGGGATTGTGGGCCCCTGCATTTTGGCGCTGGAGGCTTCAAATGTCTCCGGTTTCTCCAGGGCCCTGTCCGTTCTCCCACCCTGAATGACCGGCGGCGCCCCTAGAGGCCCGGGTGGCAGCGTTGTGGGAGGGTGAGTCTGGCTCTGGGGCTTGGGGTCCCAGATCCCCGGCGTAGTGGCACCAGGACCCTTGGGAGGGGCCCCTGGGGGGCCGACCTAGGGTTAGGGTTAGCCCCAAGGAGACCGTCAGGCCCAATCCGCACACTGTGCGGCGAGCGGAGGTGCGGGCCGAAGTGAGGGCGCTGGGGAGCGGGAGTGTGGGCCCAAGCATTTTGGTGCGTGGGCCCTTAGATGTTCACTGGGATTCGGAGGGCCCTGCCCATTGTCCCGCCCTGAATGACCGGTGGCGCCCCTAGTTGCCTGGGTGCCAGCGGGGTGGCAGGGTGAGTCCGGTGCTGGGGCTTGGGGGTCATCAATCCCCGGTGTTGTGGCGGCAGGCCCCTTGGGAGGGGCCCCGCAGGGGCCAACCTAGGGTTAGGTTTAGCCCCCAGGAGCCCGGCAGGCCCAATCCGCCTGCTGAGCGGCGAGCAGAGGGCTGGGCCAAGGTGAGTGAGCTGGGGAGCGGGAGCGTGGGCCCAAGCGTTTTGGAGCGGGGGGCCTTCGAAGGTCACCGGGGCTTGGAGGGCCCTACCCGTTCTCTGGCCTGAATGACCGGCGGCGCCCCTAGCGGCCTGGGTGATGGCGGGGCGGCAGGGTGAGTCCGGTGCTGAGGCTCGGGCTTCCGTATACCCGACGTTGCAGTGCCAGGCCCCTTGGGAAGGGCCCCTCTGGGGCCGATGTAGGGCTAGAATGAGCCCTCAGGAGGCCGGCAGGCCCAATCCACCGTCTTGAGGCAAATGGAGTCGCGGTCCTAGGTGAGGGCGCTGGCGAGCGGAGCGTGGGTCCCAGCGTTTTGGTGCTGGGGCCTTCAAAGTTCACCGGGGCTCAGAGGGCCCTGCCTGTTCTCCCGCCCAAAACGACCGGTGGCGCCCTAGCACCACTGGTGTCAGCGGGGCAGCAGGGTGAGTCCGGCATTACGACTCGAGGGTCCCCAATCCCCGGCGTTGTGGCGGCAGGCCCCTTCAGAGGGGCCCCTCTGGGGCCGACCTAGGATTAGAGTTAGCCCCCAGGAGGCCGGCAGGCCTGATCCGCCAGCTGTGCGGAGAGCGGAGGGGCCGGCTGAGGTGAGGGCGCTGGCGAGCTCCAGCGTGGGCCCTAGCGTTTCGGCGCGGATGGCCTTCCAAATCACCGGAGTCTCGAGGGCCCTGCCCATTCTCCCACCCTGAGGGACTAGCGATGCCCCAGTGGGCCCGATGTCGACGGGGTGGCAGGGTGAGTCCGGCGCTGCGGCTCGGGTGTCCCCAATCCCCGGCTTTGGTCACCAGTCCCCTTGGGAGGGGCCCCTCTGGGGCCAACCTAGGGTTAGGGTTAGCCCCCAGGAGGCCGGCAGGCCCCATACGCCAGCTGTGCGGCGAGCGGAGGGGCGGGCCACGGTGAGGGCACTGGCGAGCTGGAAGGTGGTACCCAAAGTTTTGGCGCCGGGGGCCCTCGAATGTCGCCGGGGACTCGGAGGGCCCTGCCCGTTCTCCCGCCCTGAATGAGTGGCGGCTCCCCTAGCAACCCGAGTGGTGGCGGGGCGGCAGGGTGGGCCTGGCGCTGAGGCTCGGGGGTCCCCAATGCCAGGCGTTGCGGCACCAGGCCCCTTGGGAGGGGCCCCTTGGGGGCCGACCTAGGGTAAAGGTTAGCTCCTGTAGGCCGGCAGGCACGATCCGCAGTCTGGGGCGAATGGAGGCGCGGTCGAAGATCAGGGCGCTAGCGAGCAGGAGAGTGGGCCCCAGCGTTTTGGCGCTGGGGGCCTTCGAAGGTCACCGGGGCAGGGAGGGCCCTGCCCATTCTCCCGCCCTGAATGATTAGCGGTACCTTAGCGGCCCGGGTGTGGGCGGGGCGGGGCGGGGCGGAACCGTGAGTCCAGCCTTGCGACTCGGAGGTCCCCAATCCCTGGCGTTCGGCGGCAGTCCCTTTGGGAGGGGCCCCTTGGGGGCCGACCTAGGCTTAGGGTTAGTCCCCAGGAGGCCGGCAGGCTCGATCCACCGGCTCTGCGGCGAATGGAGGGGTGGGCCAGGGTGAGGTCGCTGGCGAACGGAAGCGTGGGCCCCAACATTGTGGCTCGGTGGGCCTTCGAATGTGGCAGGGGGCTCGGAGGGCCCTGCTCGTTCTTCCGCCATGAAGGACCGGCAACGCCCCTAGCTCCCCGGGTGGCAGCGGTGGGCAGGGTCAGTCCGGCACTTTTGCTTGGGTTTCCCCAATCCCCAGCGTTGCGGCCCTAGGCCCCTTGGGAGGGGCGCCTCGGGGACTGTCCTAGGGTTAGGTTAAGCCCCAGGAGGCCAGCAGTCCCGATCCGCCGGCTGTGCAGTGAGCGGAGGGATTGACCGTGGTAGGGCGCAGTCGAGCGGTAGCGTGGTAGCCAGCGTTTTGGCGTGGGGGGCCTTCTTATTTCACCGGAGGCTCCGAGGGCCCTGCCGGTTAGCCCGCCCTGAATGCCCGGCGGCGCTCCTAGCGGCCCGCGTGGCGGCGGGGTGGCAGGGTGAGCCCGGCGCTGGGGCTTGCGGGTCCCCAATCCCTGCCGTTGCGGCACCAAGCCTCTTGGGAGGGGCCACTCTGGGGCCCACCTAGGGTTAAGGTTAGCCCCGAGGAGCCCGGCAGGCCGGATCCGCCAGCTGTGTGGCTTGAGGGGGGGCGGGCCGAGGTGAGGGCGCTGTAGAGCGGGAGCGTGGGCCTCAGCGTTTTGGCGCGGGGGACCTACGAACGTCGCCGGGGGCTCGGAGGGCCCTGCCCGTTCCCCCACCCTGAATGACCGGCGGCGCCCCAAGTGGCCCGGGTAGCAGCGGAGGGGCAGGTTGAGTACATCGCTGGGGCTTGGGGGTCCTCAATCTCCGGCGTCGTGGCGCCAGGCCCTTTGGGAGTGCCCTTCGGGGGCCGACCTAGGGTTAGGTTTAGCCCCCAGGAGCCCGGCAGGCCCAATCCGCCTGCTGAGCGGCGAGCGGAGGGGTGGGCCAAGGTGAGTGAGCTGGGGAGCGGGAGCGTGGGCCCAAGCGATTTGGAGCGGGGGGCCTTCGAAGGTCACCGGGGTTTGGAGGGCCCTACCCGTTCTCTCCCCTGAATGACCGGCGGCGCCCCTAGCGGCCCGGGTGATGGCGGGGCGGCAGGGTGAGTCCGGTGCTGAGGCTCGGGCTTCCCTATACCCGACGTTGCAGTGCCAGGCCCCTTGGGAAGGGCCCCTCTGGGGCCGATGTAGGGCTAGAATGAGCCCTCAGGAGGCCGGCAGGCCCAATCCACCGTCTTGAGGCAAATGGAGTCGCGGTCCTAGGTGAGGGCGCTGGCGAGCGGAGCGTGGGTCCCAGCGTTTTGGTGCTGGGGCCTTCAAAGTTCACCGGGGCTCAGAGGGCCCTGCCTGTTCTCCCGCCCAAAACGACCGGTGGCGCCCTAGCACCACTGGTGTCAGCGGGGCAGCAGGGTGAGTCCGGCATTACGACTCGAGGGTCCCCAATCCCCGGCGTTGTGGCAGCAGGCCCCTTCAGAGGGGCCCCTCTGGGGCCGACCTAGGATTAGAGTTAGCCCCCAGGAGGCCGGCAGGCCTGATCCGCCAGCTGTGCAGAGAGCGGAGGGGCCGGCTGAGGTGAGGGCGCTGGCGAGCTCCAGCGTGGGCCCTAGCGTTTCGGCGCGGATGGCCTTCCAAATCACCGGAGTCTCGAGGGCCCTGCCCATTCTCCCACCCTGAGGGAGTAGCGATGCCCCAGTGGGCCCGATGTCGACGGGGTGGCAGGGTGAGTCCGGCGCTGCGGCTCGGGTGTCCCCAATCCCCGGCTTTGGTCACCAGTCCCCTTGGGAGGGGCCCCTCTGGGGCCAACCTAGGGTTAGGGTTAGCCCCCAGGAGGCCGGCAGGCCCCATACGCCAGCTGTGCGGCGAGCGGAGGGGCGGGCCACGGTGAGGGCACTGGCGAGCTGGAAGGTGGTACCCAAAGTTTTGGCGCCGGGGGCCCTCGAATGTCGCCGGGGACTCGGAGGGCCCTGCCCGTTCTCCCGCCCTGAATGAGTGGCGGCTCCCCTAGCAACCCGAGTGGTGGCGGGGCGGCAGGGTGGGCCTGGCGCTGAGGCTCGGGGGTCCCCAATGCCAGGCGTTGCGGCACCAGGCCCCTTGGGAGGGGCCCCTTGGGGGCCGACCTAGGGTAAAGGTTAGCTCCTGTAGGCCGGCAGGCACGATCCGCAGTCTGGGGCGAATGGAGGCGCGGTCGAAGATCAGGGCGCTGGCGAGCAGGAGAGTGGGCCCCAGCGTTTTGGCGCTGGGGGCCTTCGAAGGTCACCGGGGCAGGGAGGGCCCTGCCCATTCTCCCGCCCTGAATAATTGGCGGTACCTTAGCGGCCCGGGTGTGGGCGGGGCGGGGCGGGGCGGAACCGTGAGTCCAGCCTTGCGACTCGGAGGTCCCCAATCCCTGGCGTTCGGCGGCAGTCCCTTTCGGAGGGGCCCCTTGGGGGCCGACCTAGGGTTAGGGTTAGTCCCCAGGAGGCCGGCAGGCTCGATCCACCGGCTCTGCGGCGAATGGAGGGGTGGGCCAGGGTGAGGTCGCTGGCGAACGGAAGCGTGGGCCCCAACATTGTGGCTCGGTGGGCCTTCGAATGTGGCAGGGGGCTCGGAGGGCCCTGCTCGTTCTTCCGCCATGAAGGACCGGCAACGCCCCTCGCTCCCCGGGTGGCAGCGGAGGGCAGGGTCAGTCCGGCACTGGTGCTTGGGTTTCCCCAATCCCCAGCGTTGCGGCGCCAGGCCCCTTGGGAGGGGCGCCTCGGGGACTGTCCTAGGGTTAGGTTAAGCCCCAGGAGGCCAGCAGTCCCGATCCGCCGGCTGTGCAGTGAGCGGAGGGATTGACCGTGGTAGGGCGCAGTCGAGCGGTAGCGTGGTAGCCAGCGTTTTGGCGTGGGGGGCCTTCTTATTTCACCGGAGGCTCCGAGGGCCCTGCCGGTTAGCCCGCCCTGAATGCCCGGCGGCGCTCCTAGCGGCCCGCGTGGCGGCGGGGTGGCAGGGTGAGCCCGGCGCTGGGGCTTGCGGGTCCCCAATCCCTGCCGTTGCGGCACCAAGCCTCTTGGGAGGGGCCACTCTGGGGCCCACCTAGGGTTAAGGTTAGCCCCGAGGAGCCCGGCAGGCCGGATCCGCCAGCTGTGTGGCTTGAGGGGGGGCGGGCCGAGGTGAGGGCGCTGTAGAGCGGGAGCGTGGGCCTCAGCGTTTTGGCGCGGGGGACCTACGAACGTCGCCGGGGGCTCGGAGGGCCCTGCCCTTTCCCCCACCCTGAATGACCGGCGGCGCCCCAAGTGGCCCGGGGTAGCAGCGGAGGGGCAGGTTGAGTACATCGCTGGGGCTTGGGGGTCCTCAATCTCCGGCGTCGTGGCGCCAGGCCCTTTGGGAGTGCCCTTCGGGGGCCGACCTAGGGTTAGGGTTAGCCCCCAGGAGGCCGGCAGCCCCGATACGATGGCTGTGGGGCGAGCGGAGGGGTGGGCCGAGGTGAGGGCACTGGGGAGTGGGATTGTGGGCCCCTGCATTTTGGCGCTGGAGGCTTCAAATGTCTCCGGTTTCTCCAGGGCCCTGTCCGTTCTCCCGCCCTGAATGACCGGCGGCGCCCCTAGAGGCCCGGGTGGCAGCGTTGTGGGAGGGTGAGTCTGGCTCTGGGGCTTGGGGTCCCAGATCCCCGGCGTAGTGGCACCAGGACCCTTGGGAGGGGCCCCTGGGGGGCCGACCTAGGGTTAGGGTTAGCCCCAAGGAGACCGTCAGGCCCAATCCGCACACTGTGCGGCGAGCGGAGGTGCGGGCCGAAGTGAGGGCGCTGGGGAGCGGGAGTGTGGGCCCAAGCATTTTGGTGCGTGGGCCCTTAGATGTTCACTGGAATTCGGAGGGCCCTGCCCATTGTCCCGCCCTGAATGACCGGTGGCGCCCCTAGTTGCCTGGGTGCCAGCGGGGTGGCAGGGTGAGTCCGGTGCTGGGGCTTGGGGGTCATCAATCCCCGGTGTTGTGGCGACAGGCCCCTTGGGAGGGGCCCCGCAGGGGCCAACCTAGGGTTAGGTTTAGCCCCCAGGAGCCCGGCAGGCCCAATCCGCCTGCTGAGCGGCGAGCAGAGGGGTGGGCCAAGGTGAGTGAGCTGGGGAGCGGGAGCGTGGGCCCAAGCGTTTTGGAGCGGGGGGCCTTCGAAGGTCACCGGGGCTTGGAGGGCCCTACCCGTTCTCTCGCCTGAATGACCGGCGGCGCCCCTAGCGGCCTGGGTGATGGCGGGGCGGCAGGGTGAGTCCGGTGCTGAGGCTCGGGCTTCCCTATACCCGACGTTGCAGTGCCAGGCCCCTTGGGAAGGGCCCCTCTGGGGCCGATGTAGGGCTAGAATGAGCCCTCAGGAGGCCGGCAGGCCCAATCCACCGTCTTGAGGCAAATGGAGTCGCGGTCCTAGGTGAGGGCGCTGGCGAGCGGAGCGTGGGTCCCAGCGTTTTGGTGCTGGGGCCTTCAAAGTTCACCGGGGCTCAGAGGGCCCTGCCTGTTCTCCCGCCCAAAACGACCGGTGGCGCCCTAGCACCACTGGTGTCAGCGGGGCAGCAGGGTGAGTCCGGCATTACGACTCGAGGGTCCCCAATCCCCGGCGTTGTGGCGGCAGGCCCCTTCAGAGGGGCCCCTCTGGGGCCGACCTAGGATTAGAGTTAGCCCCCAGGAGGCCGGCAGGCCTGATCCGCCAGCTGTGCGGAGAGCGGAGGGGCCGGCTGAGGTGAGGGCGCTGGCGAGCTCCAGCGTGGGCCCTAGCGTTTCGGCGCGGATGGCCTTCCAAATCACCGGAGTCTCGAGGGCCCTGCCCATTCTCCCACCCTGAGGGACTAGCGATGCCCCAGTGGGCCCGATGTCGACGGGGTGGCAGGGTGAGTCCGGCGCTGCGGCTCGGGTGTCCCCAATCCCCGGCTTTGGTCACCAGTCCCCTTGGGAGGGGCCCCTCTGGGGCCAACCTAGGGTTAGGGTTAGCCCCCAGGAGGCCGGCAGGCCCCATACGCCAGCTGTGCGGCGAGCGGAGGGGCGGGCCACGGTGAGGGCACTGGCGAGCTGGAAGGTGGTACCCAAAGTTTTGGCGCCGGGGGCCCTCGAATGTCGCCGGGGACTCGGAGGGCCCTGCCCGTTCTCCCGCCCTGAATGAGTGGCGGCTCCCCTAGCAACCCGAGTGGTGGCGGGGCGGCAGGGTGGGCCTGGCGCTGAGGCTCGGGGGTCCCCAATGCCAGGCGTTGCGGCACCAGGCCCCTTGGGAGGGGCCCCTTGGGGGCCGACCTAGGGTAAAGGTTAGCTCCTGTAGGCCGGCAGGCACGATCCGCAGTCTGGGGCGAATGGAGGCGCGGTCGAAGATCAGGGCGCTGGCGAGCAGGAGAGTGGGCCCCAGCGTTTGGCGCTGGGGGCCTTCGAAGGTCACCGGGGCAGGGAGGGCCCTGCCCATTCTCCCGCCCTGAATGATTGGCGGTACCTTAGCGGCCCGGGTGTGGGCGGGGCGGGGCGGGGCGGAACCGTGAGTCCAGCCTTGCGACTCGGAGGTCCCCAATCCCTGGCGTTCGGCGGCAGTCCCTTTGGGAGGGGCCCCTTGGGGGCCGACCTAGGGTTAGGGTTAGTCCCCAGGAGGCCGGCAGGCTCGATCCACCGGCTCTGCGGCGAATGGAGGGGTAGGCCAGGGTGAGGTCGCTGGCGAACGGAAGCGTGGGCCCCAACATTGTGGCTCGGTGGGCCTTCGAATGTGGCAGGGGGCTCGGAGGGCCCTGCTCGTTCTTCCGCCATGAAGGACCGGCAACGCCCCTAGCTCCCCGGGTGGCAGCGGAGGGCAGGGTCAGTCCGGCACTTTTGCTTGGGTTTCCCCAATCCCCAGCGTTGCGGCGCCAGGCCCCTTGGGAGGGGCGCCTCGGGGACTGTCCTAGGGTTAGGTTAAGCCCCAGGAGGCCAGCAGTCCCGATCCGCCGGCTGTGCAGTGAGCGGAGGGATTGACCGTGGTAGGGCGCAGTCGAGCGGTAGCGTGGTAGCCAGCGTTTTGGCGTGGGGGGCCTTCTTATTTCACCGGAGGCTCCGAGGGCCCTGCCGGTTAGCCCGCCCTGAATGCCCGGCGGGGCTCCTAGCGGCCCGCGTGGCGGCGGGGGTGGCAGGGTGAGCCCGGCGCTGGGGCTTGCGGGTCCCCAATCCCTGCCGTTGCGGCACCAAGCCTCTTGGGAGGGGCCACTCTGGGGCCCACCTAGGGTTAAGGTTAGCCCCGAGGAGCCCGGCAGGCCGGATCCGCCAGCTGTGTGGCTTGAGGGGGGGCGGGCCGAGGTGAGGGCGCTGTAGAGCGGGAGCGTGGGCCTCAGCGTTTTGGCGCGGGGGACCTACGAACGTCGCCGGGGGCTCGGAGGGCCCTGCCCGTTCCCCCACCCTGAATGACCGGCGGCGCCCCAAGTGGCCCGGGTAGCAGCGGAGGGGCAGGTTGAGTACATCGCTGGGGCTTGGGGGTCCTCAATCTCCGGCGTCGTGGCGCCAGGCCCTTTGGGAGTGCCCTTCGGGGGCCGACCTAGGGTTAGGGTTAGCCCCCAGGAGGCCGGCAGCCCCGATACGATGGCTGTGGGGCGAGCGGAGGGGTGGGCCGAGGTGAGGGCACTGGGGAGTGGGATTGTGGGCCCCTGCATTTTGGCGCTGGAGGCTTCAAATGTCTCCGGTTTCTCCAGGGCCCTGTCCGTTCTCCCGCCCTGAATGACCGGCGGCGCCCCTAGAGGCCCGGGTGGCAGCGTTGTGGGAGGGTGAGTCTGGCTCTGGGGCTTGGGGTCCCAGATCCCCGGCGTAGTGGCACCAGGACCCTTGGGAGGGGCCCCTGGGGGGCCGACCTAGGGTTAGGGTTAGCCCCAAGGAGACCGTCAGGCCCAATCCGCACACTGTGCGGCGAGCGGAGGTGCGGGCCGAAGTGAGGGCGCTGGGGAGCGGGAGTGTGGGCCCAAGCATTTTGGTGCGTGGGCCCTTAGATGTTCACTGGGATTCGGAGGGCCCTGCCCATTGTCCCGCCCTGAATGACCGGTGGCGCCCCTAGTTGCCTGGGTGCCAGCGGGGTGGCAGGGTGAGTCCGGTGCTGGGGCTTGGGGGTCATCAATCCTCGGTGTTGTGGCGACAGGCCCCTTGGGAGGGGCCCCTCAGGGGCCAACCTAGGTTTAGGTTTAGCCCCCAGGAGCCCGGCAGGCCCAATCCGCCTGCTGAGCGGCGAGCAGAGGGGTGGGCCAAGGTGAGTGAGCTGGGGAGCGGGAGCGTGGGCCCAAGCGTTTTGGAGCGGGGGGCCTTCGAAGGTCACCGGGGCTTGGAGGGCCCTACCCGTTCTCTCGCCTGAATGACCGGCGGCGCCCCTAGCGGCCCGGGTGATGGCGGGGCGGCAGGGTGAGTCCGGTGCTGAGGCTCGGGCTTCCCTATACCCGACGTTGCAGTGCCAGGCCCCTTGGGAAGGGCCCCTCTGGGGCCGATGTAGGGCTAGAATGAGCCCTCAGGAGGCCGGCAGGCCCAATCCACCGTCTTGAGGCAAATGGAGTCGCGGTCCTAGGTGAGGGCGCTGGCGAGCGGAGCGTGGGTCCCAGCGTTTTGGTGCTGGGGCCTTCAAAGTTCACCGGGGCTCAGAGGGCCCTGCCTGTTCTCCCGCCCAAAACGACCGGTGGCGCCCTAGCACCACTGGTGTCAGCGGGGCAGCAGGGTGAGTCCGGCATTACGACTCGAGGGTCCCCAATCCCCGGCGTTGTGGCGGCAGGCCCCTTCAGAGGGGCCCCTCTGGGGCCGACCTAGGATTAGAGTTAGCCCCCAGGAGGCCGGCAGGCCTGATCCGCCAGCTGTGCGGAGAGCGGAGGGGCCGGCTGAGGTGAGGGCGCTGGCGAGCTCCAGCGTGGGCCCTAGCGTTTCGGCGCGGATGGCCTTCCAAATCACCGGAGTCTCGAGGGCCCTGCCCATTCTCCCACCCTGAGGGACTAGCGATGCCCCAGTGGGCCCGATGTCGACGGGGTGGCAGGGTGAGTCCGGCGCTGCAGCTCGGGTGTCCCCAATCCCCGGCTTTGGTCACCAGTCCCCTTGGGAGGGGCCCCTCTGGGGCCAACCTAGGGTTAGGGTTAGCCCCCAGGAGGCCGGCAGGCCCCATACGCCAGCTGTGCGGCGAGCGGAGGGGCGGGCCACGGTGAGGGCACTGGCGAGCTGGAAGGTGGTACCCAAAGTTTTGGCGCCGGGGGCCCTCGAATGTCGCCGGGGACTCGGAGGGCCCTGCCCGTTCTCCCGCCCTGAATGAGTGGCGGCTCCCCTAGCAACCCGAGTGGTGGCGGGGCGGCAGGGTGGGCCTGGCGCTGAGGCTCGGGGGTCCCCAATGCCAGGCGTTGCGGCACCAGGCCCCTTGGGAGGGGCCCCTTGGGGGCCGACCTAGGGTAAAGGTTAGCTCCTGTAGGCCGGCAGGCACGATCCGCAGTCTGGGGCGAATGGAGGCGCGGTCGAAGATCAGGGCGCTGGCGAGCAGGAGAGTGGGCCCCAGCGTTTTGGCGCTGGGGGCCTTCGAAGGTCACCGGGGCAGGGAGGGCCCCGCCCATTCTCCCGCCCTGAATGATTGGCGGGACCCTAGCGGCCCGGGTGTGGGCGGGGCGGGGCGGAACCGTGAGTCCAGCCTTGCGACTCGGAGGTCCCCAATCCCTGGCGTTCGGCGGCAGTCCCTTTGGGAGGGGCCCCTTGGGGGCCGACCTAGGGTTAGGGTTAGTCCCCAGGAGGCCGGCAGGCTCGATCCACCGGCTCTGCGGCGAATGGAGGGGTGGGCCAGGGTGAGGTCGCTGGCGAACGGAAGCGTGGGCCCCAACATTGTGGCTCGGTGGGCCTTCGAATGTGGCAGGGGGCTCGGAGGGCCCTGCTCGTTCTTCCGCCATGAAGGACCGGCAACGCCCCTAGCTCCCCGGGTGGCAGCGGAGGGCAGGGTCAGTCCGGCACTGGTGCTTGGGTTTCCCCAATCCCCAGCGTTGCGGCGCCAGGCCCCTTGGGAGGGGCGCCTCGGGGACTGTCCTAGGGTTAGGTTAAGCCCCAGGAGGCCAGCAGTCCCGATCCGCCGGCTGTGCAGTGAGCGGAGGGATTGACCGTGGTAGGGCGCAGTCGAGCGGTAGCGTGGTAGCCAGCGTTTTGGCGTGGGGGGCCTTCTTATTTCACCGGAGGCTCCGAGGGCCCTGCCGGTTAGCCCGCCCTGAATGCCCGGCGGGGCTCCTAGCGGCCCGCGTGGCGGCGGGGTGGCAGGGTGAGCCCGGCGCTGGGGCTTGCGGGTCCCCAATCCCTGCCGTTGCGGCACCAAGCCTCTTGGGAGGGGCCACTCTGGGGCCCACCTAGGGTTAAGGTTAGCCCCGAGGAGCCCGGCAGGCCGGATCCGCCAGCTGTGTGGCTTGAGGGGGGGCGGGCCGAGGTGAGGGCGCTGTAGAGCGGGAGCGTGGGCCTCAGCGTTTTGGCGCGGGGGACCTACGAACGTCGCCGGGGGCTCGGAGGGCCCTGCCCGTTCCCCCACCCTGAATGACCGGCGGCGCCCCAAGTGGCCCGGGTAGCAGCGGAGGGGCAGGTTGAGTACATCGCTGGGGCTTGGGGGTCCTCAATCTCCGGCGTCGTGGCGCCAGGCCCTTTGGGAGTGCCCTTCGGGGGCCGACCTAGGGTTAGGGTTAGCCCCCAGGAGGCCGGCAGCCCCGATACGATGGCTGTGGGGCGAGCGGAGGGGTGGGCCGAGGTGAGGGCACTGGGGAGTGGGATTGTGGGCCCCTGCATTTTGGCGCTGGAGGCTTCAAATGTCTCCGGTTTCTCCAAGGCCCTGTCCGTTCTCCCGCCCTGAATGACCGGCGGCGCCCCTAGAGGCCCGGGTGGCAGCGTTGTGGGAGGGTGAGTCTGGCTCTGGGGCTTGGGGTCCCAGATCCCCGGCGTAGTGGCACCAGGACCCTTGGGAGGGGCCCCTGGGGGGCCGATCTAGGGTTAGGGTTAGCCCCAAGGAGACCGTCAGGCCCAATCCGCACACTGTGCGGCGAGCGGAGGTGCGGGCCGAAGTGAGGGCGCTGGGGAGCGGGAGCGTGGGCCCAAGCATTTTGGTGCGTGGGCCCTTAGATGTTCACTGGGATTCGGAGGGCCCTGCCCATTCTCCCGCCCTGAATGACCGGTGGCGCCCCTAGTTGCCTGGGTGCCAGCGGGGTGGCAGGGTGAGTCCGGTGCTGGGGCTTGCGGGTCATCAATCCCCGGTGTTGTGGCGACAGGCCCCTTGGGAGGGGCCCCTCAGGGGCCAACCTAGGGTTAGGTTTAGCCCCCAGGAGCCCGGCAGGCCCAATCCGCCTGCTGAGCGGCGAGCAGAGGGGTGGGCCAAGGTGAGTGAGCTGGGGAGCGGGAGCGTGGGCCCAAGCGTTTTGGAGCGGGGGGCCTTCGAATGTCACCGGGGCTTGGAGGGCCCTACCCGTTCTCTCGCCTGAATGACCGGCGGCGCCCCTAGCGGCCCGGGTGATGGCGGGGCGGCAGGGTGAGTCCGGTGCTGAGGCTCGGGCTTCCCTATACCCGACGTTGCAGTGCCAGGCCCCTTGGGAAGGGCCCCTCTGGGGCCGATGTAGGGCTAGAATGAGCCCTCAGGAGGCCGGCAGGCCCAATCCACCGTCTTGAGGCAAATGGAGTCGCGGTCCTAGGTGAGGGCGCTGGCGAGCGGAGCGTGGGTCCCAGCGTTTTGGTGCTGGGGCCTTCAAAGTTCACCGGGGCTCAGAGGGCCCTGCCTGTTCTCCCGCCCAAAACGACCGGTGGCGCCCTAGCACCACTGGTGTCAGCGGGGCAGCAGGGTGAGTCCGGCATTACGACTCGAGGGTCCCCAATCCCCGGCGTTGTGGCGGCAGGCCCCTTCAGAGGGGCCCCTCTGGGGCCGACCTAGGATTAGAGTTAGCCCCCAGGAGGCCGGCAGGCCTGATCCGCCAGCTGTGCGGAGAGCGGAGGGGCCGGCTGAGGTGAGGGCGCTGGCGAGCTCCAGCGTGGGCCCTAGCGTTTCGGCGCGGATGGCCTTCCAAATCACCGGAGTCTCGAGGGCCCTGCCCATTCTCCCACCCTGAGGGACTAGCGATGCCCCAGTGGGCCCGATGTCGACGGGGTGGCAGGGTGAGTCCGGCGCTGCGGCTCGGGTGTCCCCAATCCCCGGCTTTGGTCACCAGTCCCCTTGGGAGGGGCCCCTCTGGGGCCAACCTAGGGTTAGGGTTAGCCCCCAGGAGGCCGGCAGGCCCCATACGCCAGCTGTGCGGCGAGCGGAGGGGCGGGCCACGGTGAGGGCACTGGCGAGCTGGAAGGTGGTACCCAAAGTTTTGGCGCCGGGGGCCCTCGAATGTCGCCGGGGACTCGGAGGGCCCTGCCCGTTCTCCCGCCCTGAATGAGTGGCGGCTCCCCTAGCAACCCGAGTGGTGGCGGGGCGGCAGGGTGGGCCTGGCGCTGAGGCTCGGGGGTCCCCAATGCCAGGCGTTGCGGCACCAGGCCCCTTGGGAGGGGCCCCTTGGGGGCCGACCTAGGGTAAAGGTTAGCTCCTGTAGGCCGGCAGGCACGATCCGCAGTCTGGGGCGAATGGAGGCGCGGTCGAAGATCAGGGCGCTGGCGAGCAGGAGAGTGGGCCCCAGCGTTTTGGCGCTGGGGGCCTTCGAAGGTCACCGGGGCAGGGAGGGCCCTGCCCATTCTCCCGCCCTGAATGATTGGCGGGACCCTAGCGGCCCGGGTGTGGGCGGGGCGGGGCGGAACCGTGAGTCCAGCCTTGCGACTCCGAGGTCCCCAATCCCTGGCGTTCGGCGGCAGTCCCTTTGGGAGGGGCCCCTTGGGGGCCGACCTAGGCTTAGGGTTAGTCCCCAGGAGGCCGGCAGGCTCGATCCACCGGCTCTGCGGCGAATGGAGGGGTGGGCCAGGGTGAGGTCGCTGGCGAACGGAAGCGTGGGCCCCAACATTGTGGCTCGGTGGGCCTTCGAATGTGGCAGGGGGCTCGGAGGGCCCTGCTCGTTCTTCCGCCATGAAGGACCGGCAACGCCCCTAGCTCCCCGGGTGGCAGCGGAGGGCAGGGTCAGTCCGGCACTGGTGCTTGGGTTTCCCCAATCCCCAGCGTTGCGGCGCCAGGCCCCTTGGGAGGGGCGCCTCGGGGACTGTCCTAGGGTTAGGTTAAGCCCCAGGAGGCCAGCAGTCCCGATCCGCCGGCTGTGCAGTGAGCGGAGGGTTTGACCGTGGTAGGGCGCAGTCGAGCGGTAGCGTGGTAGCCAGCGTTTTGGCGTGGGGGGCCTTCTTATTTCACCGGAGGCTCCGAGGGCCCTGCCGGTTAGCCCGCCCTGAATGCCCGGCGGCGCTCCTAGCGGCCCGCGTGGCGGCGGGGTGGCAGGGTGAGCCCGGCGCTGGGGCTTGCGGGTCCCCAATCCCTGCCGTTGCGGCACCAAGCCTCTTGGGAGGGGCCACTCTGGGGCCCACCTAGGGTTAAGGTTAGCCCCGAGGAGCCCGGCAGGCCGGATCCGCCAGCTGTGTGGCTTGAGGGGGGGCGGGCCGAGGTGAGGGCGCTGTAGAGCGGGAGCGTGGGCCTCAGCGTTTTGGCGCGGGGGACCTACGAACGTCGCCGGGGGCTCGGAGGGCCCTGCCCGTTCCCCCACCCTGAATGACCGGCGGCGCCCCAAGTGGCCCGGGTAGCAGCGGAGGGGCAGGTTGAGTACATCGCTGGGGCTTGGGGGTCCTCAATCTCCGGCGTCGTGGCGCCAGGCCCTTTGGGAGTGCCCTTCGGGGGCCGACCTAGGGTTAGGGTTAGCCCCCAGGAGGCCGGCAGCCCCGATACGATGGCTGTGGGGCGAGCGGAGGGGTGGGCCGAGGTGAGGGCACTGGGGAGTGGGATTGTGGGCCCCTGCATTTTGGCGCTGGAGGCTTCAAATGTCTCCGGTTTCTCCAGGGCCCTGTCCGTTCTCCCGCCCTGAATGACCGGCGGCGCCCCTAGAGGCCCGGGTGGCAGCGTTGTGGGAGGGTGAGTCTGGCTCTGGGGCTTGGGGTCCCAGATCCCTGGCGTAGTGGCACCAGGACCCTTGGGAGGGGCCCCTGGGGGGCCGACCTAGGGTTAGGGTTAGCCCCAAGGAGACCGTCAGGCCCAATCCGCACACTGTGCGGCGAGCGGAGGTGCGGGCCGAAGTGAGGGCGCTGGGGAGCGGGAGCGTGGGCCCAAGCATTTTGGTGCGTGGGCCCTTAGATGTTCACTGGGATTCGGAGGGCCCTGCCCATTCTCCCGCCCTGAATGAGTGGCGGCTCCCCTAGCAACCCGAGTGGTGGCGGGGCGGCAGGGTGGGCCTGGCGCTGAGGCCCGGGGGTCCCCAATGCCAGGCGTTGCGGCACCAGGCCCCTTGGGAGGGGCCCCTTGGGGGCCGACCTAGGGTAAAGGTTAGCTCCTGTAGGCCGGCAGGCACGATCCGCAGTCTGGGGCGAATGGAGGCGCGGTCGAAGATCAGGGCGCTGGCGAGCAGGAGAGTGGGCCCCAGCGTTTTGGCGCTGGGGGCCTTCGAAGGTCACCGGGGCAGGGAGGGCCCCGCCCATTCTCCCGCCCTGAATGATTGGCGGGACCCTAGCGGCCCGGGTGTGGGCGGGGCGGGGCGGAACCGTGAGTCCAGCCTTGCGACTCGGAGGTCCCCAATCCCTGGCGTTCGGCGGCAGTCCCTTTGGGAGGGGCCCCTTGGGGGCCGACCTAGGGTTAGGGTTAGTCCCCAGGAGGCCGGCAGGCTCGATCCACCGGCTCTGCGGCGAATGGAGGGGTGGGCCAGGGTGAGGTCGCTGGCGAACGGAAGCGTGGGCCCCAACATTGTGGCTCGGTGGGCCTTCGAATGTGGCAGGGGGCTCGGAGGGCCCTGCTCGTTCTTCCGCCATGAAGGACCGGCAACGCCCCTAGCTCCCCGGGTGGCAGCGGAGGGCAGGGTCAGTCCGGCACTGGTGCTTGGGTTTCCCCAATCCCCAGCGTTGCGGCGCCAGGCCCCTTGGGAGGGGCGCCTCGGGGACTGTCCTAGGGTTAGGTTAAGCCCCAGGAGGCCAGCAGTCCCGATCCGCCGGCTGTGCAGTGAGCGGAGGGATTGACCGTGGTAGGGCGCAGTCGAGCGGTAGCGTGGTAGCCAGCGTTTTGGCGTGGGGGGCCTTCTTATTTCACCGGAGGCTCCGAGGGCCCTGCCGGTTAGCCCGCCCTGAATGCCCGGCGGCGCTCCTAGCGGCCCGCGTGGCGGCGGGGTGGCAGGGTGAGCCTGGCGCTGGGGCTTGCGGGTCCCCAATCCCTGCCGTTGCGGCACCAAGCCTCTTGGGAGGGGCCACTCTGGGGCCCACCTAGGGTTAAGGTTAGCCCCGAGGAGCCCGGCAGGCCGGATCCGCCAGCTGTGTGGCTTGAGGGGGGGCGGGCCGAGGTGAGGGCGCTGTAGAGCGGGAGCGTGGGCCTCAGCGTTTTGGCGCGGGGGACCTACGAACGTCGCCGGGGGCTCGGAGGGCCCTGCCCGTTCCCCCACCCTGAATGACCGGCGGCGCCCCAAGTGGCCCGGGTAGCAGCGGAGGGGCAGGTTGAGTACATCGCTGGGGCTTGGGGGTCCTCAATCTCCGGCGTCGTGGCGCCAGGCCCTTTGGGAGTGCCCTTCGGGGGCCGACCTAGGGTTAGGGTTAGCCCCCAGGAGGCCGGCAGCCCCGATACGATGGCTGTGGGGCGAGCGGAGGGGTGGGCCGAGGTGAGGGCACTGGGGAGTGGGATTGTGGGCCCCTGCATTTTGGCGCTGGAGGCTTCAAATGTCTCCGGTTTCGCCAAGGCCCTGTCCGTTCTCCCGCCCTGAATGACCGGCGGCGCCCCTAGAGGCCCGGGTGGCAGCGTTGTGGGAGGGTGAGTCTGGCTCTGGGGCTTGGGGTCCCAGATCCCCGGCGTAGTGGCACCAGGACCCTTGGGAGGGGCCCCTGGGGGGCCGATCTAGGGTTAGGGTTAGCCCCAAGGAGACCGTCAGGCCCAATCCGCACACTGTGCGGCGAGCGGAGGTGCGGGCCGAAGTGAGGGCGCTGGGGAGCGGGAGCGTGGGCCCAAGCATTTTGGTGCGTGGGCCCTTAGATGTTCACTGGGATTCGGAGGGCCCTGCCCATTCTCCCGCCCTGAATGACCGGTGGCGCCCCTAGTTGCCTGGGTGCCAGCGGGGTGGCAGGGTGAGTCCGGTGCTGGGGCTTGCGGGTCATCAATCCCCGGTGTTGTGGCGACAGGCCCCTTGGGAGGGGCCCCTCAGGGGCCAACCTAGGGTTAGGTTTAGCCCCCAGGAGCCCGGCAGGCCCAATCCGCCTGCTGAGCGGCGAGCAGAGGGGTGGGCCAAGGTGAGTGAGCTGGGGAGCGGGAGCGTGGGCCCAAGCGTTTTGGAGCGGGGGGCCTTCGAATGTCACCGGGGCTTGGAGGGCCCTACCCGTTCTCTGGCCTGAATGACCGGCGGCGCCCCTAGCGGCCCGGGTGATGGCGGGGCGGCAGGGTGAGTCCGGTGCTGAGGCTCGGGCTTCCCTATACCCGACGTTGCAGTGCCAGGCCCCTTGGGAAGGGCCCCTCTGGGGCCGATGTAGGGCTAGAATGAGCCCTCAGGAGGCCGGCAGGCCCAATCCACCGTCTTGAGGCAAATGGAGTCGCGGTCCTAGGTGAGGGCGCTGGCGAGCGGAGCGTGGGTCCCAGCGTTTTGGTGCTGGGGCCTTCAAAGTTCACCGGGGCTCAGAGGGCCCTGCCTGTTCTCCCGCCCAAAACGACCGGTGGCGCCCTAGCACCACTGGTGTCAGCGGGGCAGCAGGGTGAGTCCGGCATTACGACTCGAGGGTCCCCAATCCCCGGCGTTGTGGCGGCAGGCCCCTTCAGAGGGGCCCCTCTGGGGCCGACCTAGGATTAGAGTTAGCCCCCAGGAGGCCGGCAGGCCTGATCCGCCAGCTGTGCGGAGAGCGGAGGGGCCGGCTGAGGTGAGGGCGCTGGCGAGCTCCAGCGTGGGCCCTAGCGTTTCGGCGCGGATGGCCTTCCAAATCACCGGAGTCTCGAGGGCCCTGCCCATTCTCCCACCCTGAGGGACTAGCGATGCCCCAGTGGGCCCGATGTCGACGGGGTGGCAGGGTGAGTCCGGCGCTGCGGCTCGGGTGTCCCCAATCCCCGGCTTTGGTCACCAGTCCCCTTGGGAGGGGCCCCTCTGGGGCCAACCTAGGGTTAGGGTTAGCCCCCAGGAGGCCGGCAGGCCCCATACGCCAGCTGTGCGGCGAGCGGAGGGGCGGGCCACGGTGAGGGCACTGGCGAGCTGGAAGGTGGTACCCAAAGTTTTGGCGCCGGGGGCCCTCGAATGTCGCCGGGGACTCGGAGGGCCCTGCCCGTTCTCCCGCCCTGAATGAGTGGCGGCTCCCCTAGCAACCCGAGTGGTGGCGGGCGGCAGGGTGGGCCTGGCGCTGAGGCTCGGGGGTCCCCAATGCCAGGCGTTGCGGCACCAGGCCCCTTGGGAGGGGCCCCTTGGGGGCCGACCTAGGGTAAAGGTTAGCTCCTGTAGGCCGGCAGGCACGATCCGCAGTCTGGGGCGAATGGAGGCGCGGTCGAAGATCAGGGCGCTGGCGAGCAGGAGAGTGGGCCCCAGCGTTTTGGCGCTGGGGGCCTTCGAAGGTCACCGGGGCAGGGAGGGCCCTGCCCATTCTCCCGCCCTGAATGATTGGCGGGACCCTAGCGGCCCGGGTGTGGGCGGGGCGGGGCGGAACCGTGAGTCCAGCCTTGCGACTCCGAGGTCCCCAATCCCTGGCGTTCGGCGGCAGTCCCTTTGGGAGGGGCCCCTTGGGGGCCGACCTAGGCTTAGGGTTAGTCCCCAGGAGGCCGGCAGGCTCGATCCACCGGCTCTGCGGCGAATGGAGGGGTGGGCCAGGGTGAGGTCGCTGGCGAACGGAAGCGTGGGCCCCAACATTGTGGCTCGGTGGGCCTTCGAATGTGGCAGGGGGCTCGGAGGGCCCTGCTCGTTCTTCCGCCATGAAGGACCGGCAACGCCCCTAGCTCCCCGGGTGGCAGCGGAGGGCAGGGTCAGTCCGGCACTGGTGCTTGGGTTTCCCCAATCCCCAGCGTTGCGGCGCCAGGCCCCTTGGGAGGGGCGCCTCGGGGACTGTCCTAGGGTTAGGTTAAGCCCCAGGAGGCCAGCAGTCCCGATCCGCCGGCTGTGCAGTGAGCGGAGGGATTGACCGTGGTAGGGCGCAGTCGAGCGGTAGCGTGGTAGCCAGCGTTTTGGCGTGGGGGGCCTTCTTATTTCACCGGAGGCTCCGAGGGCCCTGCCGGTTAGCCCGCCCTGAATGCCCGGCGGCGCTCCTAGCGGCCCGCGTGGCGGCGGGGTGGCAGGGTGAGCCCGGCGCTGGGGCTTGCGGGTCCCCAATCCCTGCCGTTGCGGCACCAAGCCTCTTGGGAGGGGCCACTCTGGGGCCCACCTAGGGTTAAGGTTAGCCCCGAGGAGCCCGGCAGGCCGGATCCGCCAGCTGTGTGGCTTGAGGGGGGGCGGGCCGAGGTGAGGGCGCTGTAGAGCGGGAGCGTGGGCCTCAGCGTTTTGGCGCGGGGGACCTACGAACGTCGCCGGGGACTCGGAGGGCCCTGCCCGTTCCCCCACCCTGAATGACCGGCGGCGCCCCAAGTGGCCCGGGTAGCAGCGGAGGGGCAGGTTGAGTACATCGCTGGGGCTTGGGGGTCCTCAATCTCCGGCGTCGTGGCGCCAGGCCCTTTGGGAGTGCCCTTCGGGGGCCGACCTAGGGTTAGGGTTAGCCCCCAGGAGGCCGGCAGCCCCGATACGATGGCTGTGGGGCGAGCGGAGGGGTGGGCCAAGGTGAGGGCACTGGGGAGTGGGATTGTGGGCCCCTGCATTTTGGCGCTGGAGGCTTCAAATGTCTCCGGTTTCTCCAGGGCCCTGTCCGTTCTCCCGCCCTGAATGACCGGCGGCGCCCCTAGAGGCCCGGGTGGCAGCGTTGTGGGAGGGTGAGTCTGGCTCTGGGGCTTGGGGTCCCAGATCCCCAGCGTAGTGGCACCAGGACCCTTGGGAGGGGCCCCTGGGGGGCCGACCTAGGGTTAGGGTTAGCCCCAAGGAGACCGTCAGGCCCAATCCGCACACTGTGCGGCGAGCGGAGGTGCGGGCCGAAGTGAGGGCGCTGGGGAGCGGGAGCGTGGGCCCAAGCATTTTGGTGCGTGGGCCCTTAGATGTTCACTGGGATTCGGAGGGCCCTGCCCATTCTCCCGCCCTGAATGACCGGTGGCGCCCCTAGTTGCCTGGGTGCCAGCGGGGTGGCAGGGTGAGTCCGGTGCTGGGGCTTGCGGGTCATCAATCCCCGGTGTTGTGGCGACAGGCCCCTTGGGAGGGGCCCCTCAGGGGCCAACCTAGGGTTAGGTTTAGCCCCCAGGAGCCCGGCAGGCCCAATCCGCCTGCTGAGCGGCGAGCAGAGGGGTGGGCCAAGGTGAGTGAGCTGGGGAGCGGGAGCGTGGGCCCAAGCGTTTTGGAGCGGGGGGCCTTCGAAGGTCACCGGGGCTTGGAGGGCCCTACCCGTTCTCTCGCCTGAATGACCGGCGGCGCCCCTAGCGGCCCGGGTGATGGCGGGGCGGCAGGGTGAGTCCGGTGCTGAGGCTCGGGCTTCCCTATACCCGACGTTGCAGTGCCAGGCCCCTTGGGAAGGGCCCCTCTGGGGCCGATGTAGGGCTAGAATGAGCCCTCAGGAGGCCGGCAGGCCCAATCCACCGTCTTGAGGCAAATGGAGTCGCGGTCCTAGGTGAGGGCGCTGGCGAGCGGAGCGTGGGTCCCAGCGTTTTGGTGCTGGGGCCTTCAAAGTTCACCGGGGCTCAGAGGGCCCTGCCTGTTCTCCCGCCCAAAACGACCGGTGGCGCCCTAGCACCACTGGTGTCAGCGGGGCAGCAGGGTGAGTCCGGCATTACGACTCGAGGGTCCCCAATCCCCGGCGTTGTGGCGGCAGGCCCCTTCAGAGGGGCCCCTCTGGGGCCGACCTAGGATTAGAGTTAGCCCCCAGGAGGCCGGCAGGCCTGATCCGCCAGCTGTGCGGAGAGCGGAGGGGCCGGCTGAGGTGAGGGCGCTGGCGAGCTCCAGCGTGGGCCCTAGCGTTTCGGCGCGGATGGCCTTCCAAATCACCGGAGTCTCGAGGGCCCTGCCCATTCTCCCACCCTGAGGGACTAGCGATGCCCCAGTGGGCCCGATGTCGACGGGGTGGCAGGGTGAGTCCGGCGCTGCGGCTCGGGTGTCCCCAATCCCCGGCTTTGGTCACCAGTCCCCTTGGGAGGGGCCCCTCTGGGGCCAACCTAGGGTTAGGGTTAGCCCCCAGGAGGCCGGCAGGCCCCATACGCCAGCTGTGCGGCGAGCGGAGGGGCGGGCCACGGTGAGGGCACTGGCGAGCTGGAAGGTGGTACCCAAAGTTTTGGCGCCGGGGGCCCTCGAATGTCGCCGGGGACTCGGAGGGCCCTGCCCGTTCTCCCGCCCTGAATGAGTGGCGGCTCCCCTAGCAACCCGAGTGGTGGCGGGGCGGCAGGGTGGGCCTGGCGCTGAGGCTCGGGGGTCCCCAATGCCAGGCGTTGCGGCACCAGGCCCCTTGGGAGGGGCCCCTTGGGGGCCGACCTAGGGTAAAGGTTAGCTCCTGTAGGCCGGCAGGCACGATCCGCAGTCTGGGGCGAATGGAGGCGCGGTCGAAGATCAGGGCGCTGGCGAGCAGGAGAGTGGGCCCCAGCGTTTTGGCGCTGGGGGCCTTCGAAGGTCACCGGGGCAGGGAGGGCCCTGCCCATTCTCCCGCCCTGAATGATTGGCGGGACCCTAGCGGCCCGGGTGTGGGCGGGGCGGGGCGGAACCGTGAGTCCAGCCTTGCGACTCCGAGGTCCCCAATCCCTGGCGTTCGGCGGCAGTCCCTTTGGGAGGGGCCCCTTGGGGGCCGACCTAGGCTTAGGGTTAGTCCCCAGGAGGCCGGCAGGCTCGATCCACCGGCTCTGCGGCGAATGGAGGGGTGGGCCAGGGTGAGGTCGCTGGCGAACGGAAGCGTGGGCCCCAACATTGTGGCTCGGTGGGCCTTCGAATGTGGCAGGGGGCTCGGAGGGCCCTGCTCGTTCTTCCGCCATGAAGGACCGGCAACGCCCCTAGCTCCCCGGGTGGCAGCGGAGGGCAGGGTCAGTCCGGCACTGGTGCTTGGGTTTCCCCAATCCCCAGCGTTGCGGCGCCAGGCCCCTTGGGAGGGGCGCCTCGGGGACTGTCCTAGGGTTAGGTTAAGCCCCAGGAGGCCAGCAGTCCCGATCCGCCGGCTGTGCAGTGAGCGGAGGGTTTGACCGTGGTAGGGCGCAGTCGAGCGGTAGCGTGGTAGCCAGCGTTTTGGCGTGGGGGGCCTTCTTATTTCACCGGAGGCTCCGAGGGCCCTGCCGGTTAGCCCGCCCTGAATGCCCGGCGGCGCTCCTAGCGGCCCGCGTGGCGGCGGGGTGGCAGGGTGAGCCCGGCGCTGGGGCTTGCGGGTCCCCAATCCCTGCCGTTGCGGCACCAAGCCTCTTGGGAGGGGCCACTCTGGGGCCCACCTAGGGTTAAGGTTAGCCCCGAGGAGCCCGGCAGGCCGGATCCGCCAGCTGTGTGGCTTGAGGGGGGGCGGGCCGAGGTGAGGGCGCTGTAGAGCGGGAGCGTGGGCCTCAGCGTTTTGGCGCGGGGGACCTACGAACGTCGCCGGGGGCTCGGAGGGCCCTGCCCGTTCCCCCACCCTGAATGACCGGCGGCGCCCCAAGTGGCCCGGGTAGCAGCGGAGGGGCAGGTTGAGTACATCGCTGGGGCTTGGGGGTCCTCAATCTCCGGCGTCGTGGCGCCAGGCCCTTTGGGAGTGCCCTTCGGGGGCCGACCTAGGGTTAGGGTTAGCCCCCAGGAGGCCGGCAGCCCCGATACGATGGCTGTGGGGCGAGCGGAGGGGTGGGCCGAGGTGAGGGCACTGGGGAGTGGGATTGTGGGCCCCTGCATTTTGGCGCTGGAGGCTTCAAATATCTCCGGTTTCTCCAGGGCCCTGTCCGTTCTCCCGCCCTGAATGACCGGCGGCGCCCCTAGAGGCCCGGGTGGCAGCGTTGTGGGAGGGTGAGTCTGGCTCTGGGGCTTGGGGTCCCAGATCCCCGGCGTAGTGGCACCAGGACCCTTGGGAGGGGCCCCTGGGGGGCCGACCTAGGGTTAGGGTTAGCCCCAAGGAGACCGTCAGGCCCAATCCGCACACTGTGCGGCGAGCGGAGGTGCGGGCCGAAGTGAGGGCGCTGGGGAGCGGGAGTGTGGGCCCAAGCATTTTGGTGCGTGGGCCCTTAGATGTTCACTGGGATTCGGAGGGCCCTGCCCATTGTCCCGCCCTGAATGACCGGTGGCGCCCCTAGTTGCCTGGGTGCCAGCGGGGTGGCAGGGTGAGTCCGGTGCTGGGGCTTGGGGGTCATCAATCCCCGGTGTTGTGGCGACAGGCCCCTTGGGAGGGGCCCCGCAGGGGCCAACCTAGGGTTAGGTTTAGCCCCCAGGAGCCCGGCAGGCCCAATCCGCCTGCTGAGCGGCGAGCAGAGGGGTGGGCCAAGGTGAGTGAGCTGGGGAGCGGGAGCGTGGGCCCAAGCGTTTTGGAGCGGGGGGCCTTCGAAGGTCACCGGGGCTTGGAGGGCCCTACCCGTTCTCTCCCCTGAATGACCGGCGGCGCCCCTAGCGGCCCGGGTGATGGCGGGGCGGCAGGGTGAGTCCGGTGCTGAGGCTCGGGCTTCCCTATACCCGACGTTGCAGTGCCAGGCCCCTTGGGAAGGGCCCCTCTGGGGCCGATGTAGGGCTAGAATGAGCCCTCAGGAGGCCGGCAGGCCCAATCCACCGTCTTGAGGCAAATGGAGTCGCGGTCCTAGGTGAGGGCGCTGGCGAGCGGAGCGTGGGTCCCAGCGTTTTGGTGCTGGGGCCTTCAAAGTTCACCGGGGCTCAGAGGGCCCTGCTTGTTCTCCCGCCCAAAACGACCGGTGGCGCCCTAGCACCACTGGTGTCAGCGGGGCAGCAGGGTGAGTCCGGCATTACGACTCGAGGGTCCCCAATCCCCGGCGTTGTGGCGGCAGGCCCCTTCAGAGGGGCCCCTCTGGGGCCGACCTAGGATTAGAGTTAGCCCCCAGGAGGCCGGCAGGCCTGATCCGCCAGCTGTGCGGAGAGCGGAGGGGCCGGCTGAGGTGAGGGCGCTGGCGAGCTCCAGCGTGGGCCCTAGCGTTTCGGCGCGGATGGCCTTCCAAATCACCGGAGTCTCGAGGGCCCTGCCCATTCTCCCACCCTGAGGGACTAGCGATGCCCCAGTGGGCCCGATGTCGACGGGGTGGCAGGGTGAGTCCGGCGCTGCGGCTCGGGTGTCCCCAATCCCCGGCTTTGGTCACCAGTCCCCTTGGGAGGGGCCCCTCTGGGGCCAACCTAGGGTTAGGGTTAGCCCCCAGGAGGCCGGCAGGCCCCATACGCCAGCTGTGCGGCGAGCGGAGGGGCGGGCCACGGTGAGGGCACTGGCGAGCTGGAAGGTGGTACCCAAAGTTTTGGCGCCGGGGGCCCTCGAATGTCGCCGGGGACTCGGAGGGCCCTGCCCGTTCTCCCGCCCTGAATGAGTGGCGGCTCCCCTAGCAACCCGAGTGGTGGCGGGCGGCAGGGTGGGCCTGGCGCTGAGGCTCGGGGGTCCCCAATGCCAGGCGTTGCGGCACCAGGCCCCTTGGGAGGGGCCCCTTGGGGGCCGACCTAGGGTAAAGGTTAGCTCCTGTAGGCCGGCAGGCACGATCCGCAGTCTGGGGCGAATGGAGGCGCGGTCGAAGATCAGGGCGCTGGCGAGCAGGAGAGTGGGCCCCAGCGTTTTGGCGCTGGGGGCCTTCGAAGGTCACCGGGGCAGGGAGGGCCCTGCCCATTCTCCCGCCCTGAATGATTGGCGGGACCCTAGGGGCCCGGGTGTGGGCGGGGAGGGGCGGAACCGTGAGTCCAGCCTTGCGACTCGGAGGTCCCCAATCCCTGGCGTTCGGCGGCAGTCCCTTTGGGAGGGGCCCCTTGGGGGCCGACCTAGGCTTAGGGTTAGTCCCCAGGAGGCCGGCAGGCTCGATCCACCGGCTCTGCGGCGAATGGAGGGGTGGGCCAGGGTGAGGTCGCTGGCGAACGGAAGCGTGGGCCCCAACATTGTGGCTCGGTGGGCCTTCGAATGTGGCAGGGGGCTCGGAGGGCCCTGCTCGTTCTTCCGCCATGAAGGACCGGCAACGCCCCTAGCTCCCCGGGTGGCAGCGGAGGGCAGGGTCAGTCCGGCACTTTTGCTTGGGTTTCCCCAATCCCCAGCGTTGCGGCGCCAGGCCCCTTGGGAGGGGCGCCTCGGGGACTGTCCTAGGGTTAGGTTAAGCCCCAGGAGGCCAGCAGTCCCGATCCGCCGGCTGTGCAGTGAGCGGAGGGATTGACCGTGGTAGGGCGCAGTCGAGCGGTAGCGTGGTAGCCAGCGTTTTGGCGTGGGGGGCCTTCTTATTTCACCGGAGGCTCCGAGGGCCCTGCCGGTTAGCCCGCCCTGAATGCCCGGCGGCGCTCCTAGCGGCCCGCGTGGCGGCGGGGTGGCAGGGTGAGCCCGGCGCTGGGGCTTGCGGGTCCCCAATCCCTGCCGTTGCGGCACCAAGCCTCTTGGGAGGGGCCACTCTGGGGCCCACCTAGGGTTAAGGTTAGCCCCGAGGAGCCCGGCAGGCCGGATCCGCCAGCTGTGTGGCTTGAGGGGGGGCGGGCCGAGGTGAGGGCGCTGTAGAGCGGGAGCGTGGGCCTCAGCGTTTTGGCGCGGGGGACCTACGAACGTCGCCGGGGGCTCGGAGGGCCCTGCCCGTTCCCCCACCCTGAATGACCGGCGGCGCCCCAAGTGGCCCGGGTAGCAGCGGAGGGGCAGGTTGAGTACATCGCTGGGGCTTGGGGGTCCTCAATCTCCGGCGTCGTGGCGCCAGGCCCTTTGGGAGTGCCCTTCAGGGGCCGACCTAGGGTTAGGGTTAGCCCCCAGGAGGCCGGCAGCCCCGATACGATGGCTGTGGGGCGAGCGGAGGGGTGGGCCGAGGTGAGGGCACTGGGGAGTGGGATTGTGGGCCCCTGCATTTTGGCGCTGGAGGCTTCAAATGTCTCCGGTTTCTCCAGGGCCCTGTCCGTTCTCCCGCCCTGAATGACCGGCGGCGCCCCTAGAGGCCCGGGTGGCAGCGTTGTGGGAGGGTGAGTCTGGCTCTGGTGCTTGGGGTCCCAGATCCCCGGCGTAGTGGCACCAGGACCCTTGGGAGGGGCCCCTGGGGGGCCGACCTAGGGTTAGGGTTAGCCCCAAGGAGACCGTCAGGCCCAATCCGCACACTGTGCGGCGAGCGGAGGTGCGGGCCGAAGTGAGGGCGCTGGGGAGCGGGAGTGTGGGCCCAAGCATTTTGGTGCGTGGGCCCTTAGATGTTCACTGGGATTCGGAGGGCCCTGCCCATTGTCCCGCCCTGAATGACCGGTGGCGCCCCTAGTTGCCTGGGTGCCAGCGGGGTGGCAGGGTGAGTCCGGTGCTGGGGCTTGGGGGTCATCAATCCCCGGTGTTGTGGCGACAGGCCCCTTGGGAGGGGCCCCGCAGGGGCCAACCTAGGGTTAGGTTTAGCCCCCAGGAGCCCGGCAGGCCCAATCCGCCTGCTGAGCGGCGAGCAGAGGGGTGGGCCAAGGTGAGTGAGCTGGGGAGCGGGAGCGTGGGCCCAAGCGTTTTGGAGCGGGGGGCCTTCGAAGGTCACCGGGGCTTGGAGGGCCCTACCCGTTCTCTCCCCTGAATGACCGGCGGCGCCCCTAGCGGCCCGGGTGATGGCGGGGCGGCAGGGTGAGTCCGGTGCTGAGGCTCGGGCTTCCCTATACCCGACGTTGCAGTGCCAGGCCCCTTGGGAAGGGCCCCTCTGGGGCCGATGTAGGGCTAGAATGAGCCCTCAGGAGGCCGGCAGGCCCAATCCACCGTCTTGAGGCAAATGGAGTCGCGGTCCTAGGTGAGGGCGCTGGCGAGCGGAGCGTGGGTCCCAGCGTTTTGGTGCTGGGGCCTTCAAAGTTCACCGGGGCTCAGAGGGCCCTGCCTGTTCTCCCGCCCAAAACGACCGGTGGCGCCCTAGCACCACTGGTGTCAGCGGGGCAGCAGGGTGAGTCCGGCATTACGACTCGAGGGTCCCCAATCCCCGGCGTTGTGGCGGCAGGCCCCTTCAGAGGGGCCCCTCTGGGGCCGACCTAGGATTAGAGTTAGCCCCCAGGAGGCCGGCAGGCCTGATCCGCCAGCTGTGCGGAGAGCGGAGGGGCCGGCTGAGGTGAGGGCGCTGGCGAGCTCCAGCGTGGGCCCTAGCGTTTCGGCGCGGATGGCCTTCCAAATCACCGGAGTCTCGAGGGCCCTGCCCATTCTCCCACCCTGAGGGACTAGCGATGCCCCAGTGGGCCCGATGTCGACGGGGTGGCAGGGTGAGTCCGGCGCTGCGGCTCGGGTGTCCCCAATCCCCGGCTTTGGTCACCAGTCCCCTTGGGAGGGGCCCCTCTGGGGCCAACCTAGGGTTAGGGTTAGCCCCCAGGAGGCCGGCAGGCCCCATACGCCAGCTGTGCGGCGAGCGGAGGGGCGGGCCACGGTGAGGGCACTGGCGAGCTGGAAGGTGGTACCCAAAGTTTTGGCGCCGGGGGCCCTCGAATGTCGCCGGGGACTCGGAGGGCCCTGCCCGTTCTCCCGCCCTGAATGAGTGGCGGCTCCCCTAGCAACCCGAGTGGTGGCGGGGCGGCAGGGTGGGCCTGGCGCTGAGGCTCGGGGGTCCCCAATGCCAGGCGTTGCGGCACCAGGCCCCTTGGGAGGGGCCCCTTGGGGGCCGACCTAGGGTAAAGGTTAGCTCCTGTAGGCCGGCAGGCACGATCCGCAGTCTGGGGCGAATGGAGGCGCGGTCGAAGATCAGGGCGCTGGCGAGCAGGAGAGTGGGCCCCAGCGTTTTGGCGCTGGGGGCCTTCAAAGGTCACCGGGGCAGGGAGGGCCCCGCCCATTCTCCCGCCCTGAATGATTGGCGGGACCCTAGCGGCCCGGGTGTGGGCGGGGCGGGGCGGAACCGTGAGTCCAGCCTTGCGACTCGGAGGTCCCCAATCCCTGGCGTTCGGCGGCAGTCCCTTTGGGAGGGGCCCCTTGGGGGCCGACCTAGGGTTAGGGTTAGTCCCCAGGAGGCCGGCAGGCTCGATCCACCGGCTCTGCGGCGAATGGAGGGGTGGGCCAGGGTGAGGTCGCTGGCGAACGGAAGCGTGGGCCCCAACATTGTGGCTCGGTGGGCCTTCGAATGTGGCAGGGGGCTCGGAGGGCCCTGCTCGTTCTTCCGCCATGAAGGACCGGCAACGCCCCTAGCTCCCCGGGTGGCAGCGGAGGGCAGGGTCAGTCCGGCACTTTTGCTTGGGTTTCCCCAATCCCCAGCGTTGCGGCGCCAGGCCCCTTGGGAGGGGCGCCTCGGGGACTGTCCTAGGGTTAGGTTAAGCCCCAGGAGGCCAGCAGTCCCGATCCGCCGGCTGTGCAGTGAGCGGAGGGATTGACCGTGGTAGGGCGCAGTCGAGCGGTAGCGTGGTAGCCAGCGTTTTGGCGTGGGGGGCCTTCTTATTTCACCGGAGGCTCCGAGGGCCCTGCCGGTTAGCCCGCCCTGAATGCCCGGCGGCGCTCCTAGCGGCCCGCGTGGCGGCGGGGTGGCAGGGTGAGCCCGGCGCTGGGGCTTGCGGGTCCCCAATCCCTGCCGTTGCGGCACCAAGCCTCTTGGGAGGGGCCACTCTGGGGCCCACCTAGGGTTAAGGTTAGCCCCGAGGAGCCCGGCAGGCCGGATCCGCCAGCTGTGTGGCTTGAGGGGGGGCGGGCCGAGGTGAGGGCGCTGTAGAGCGGGAGCGTGGGCCTCAGCGTTTTGGCGCGGGGGACCTACGAACGTCGCCGGGGGCTCGGAGGGCCCTGCCCGTTCCCCCACCCTGAATGACCGGCGGCGCCCCAAGTGGCCCGGGTAGCAGCGGAGGGGCAGGTTGAGTACATCGCTGGGGCTTGGGGGTCCTCAATCTCCGGCGTCGTGGCGCCAGGCCCTTTGGGAGTGCCCTTCGGGGGCCGACCTAGGGTTAGGGTTAGCCCCCAGGAGGCCGGCAGCCCCGATACGATGGCTGTGGGGCGAGCGGAGGGGTGGGCCGAGGTGAGGGCACTGGGGAGTGGGATTGTGGGCCCCTGCATTTTGGCGCTGGAGGCTTCAAATGTCTCCGGTTTCTCCAGGGCCCTGTCCGTTCTCCCGCCCTGAATGACCGGCGGCGCCCCTAGAGGCCCGGGTGGCAGCGTTGTGGGAGGGTGAGTCTGGCTCTGGGGCTTGGGGTCCCAGATCCCCAGCGTAGTGGCACCAGGACCCTTGGGAGGGGCCCCTGGGGGGCCGACCTAGGGTTAGGGTTAGCCCCAAGGAGACCGTCAGGCCCAATCCGCACACTGTGCGGCGAGCGGAGGTGCGGGCCGAAGTGAGGGCGCTGGGGAGCGGGAGCGTGGGCCCAAGCATTTTGGTGCGTGGGCCCTTAGATGTTCACTGGGATTCGGAGGGCCCTGCCCATTCTCCCGCCCTGAATGACCGGTGGCGCCCCTAGTTGCCTGGGTGCCAGCGGGGTGGCAGGGTGAGTCCGGTGCTGGGGCTTGCGGGTCATCAATCCCCGGTGTTGTGGCGACAGGCCCCTTGGGAGGGGCCCCTCAGGGGCCAACCTAGGGTTAGGTTTAGCCCCCAGGAGCCCGGCAGGCCCAATCCGCCTGCTGAGCGGCGAGCAGAGGGGTGGGCCAAGGTGAGTGAGCTGGGGAGCGGGAGCGTGGGCCCAAGCGTTTTGGAGCGGGGGGCCTTCGAAGGTCACCGGGGCTTGGAGGGCCCTACCCGTTCTCTCGCCTGAATGACCGGCGGCGCCCCTAGCGGCCCGGGTGATGGCGGGGCGGCAGGGTGAGTCCGGTGCTGAGGCTCGGGCTTCCCTATACCCGACGTTGCAGTGCCAGGCCCCTTGGGAAGGGCCCCTCTGGGGCCGATGTAGGGCTAGAATGAGCCCTCAGGAGGCCGGCAGGCCCAATCCACCGTCTTGAGGCAAATGGAGTCGCGGGTCCTAGGTGAGGGCGCTGGCGAGCGGAGCGTGGGTCCCAGCGTTTTTGGTGCTGGGGCCTTCAAAGTTCACCCGGGGCTCAGAGGGCCCTGCCTGTTTCTCCCGCCCAAAACGACCGGTGGCGCCCTAGCACCACTGGTGTCAGCGGGGCAGGCAGGGTGAGTCCGGCATTACGACTCGAGGGGTCCCCAATCCCCGGCGTTGTGGCGGCAGGCCCCTTCAGAGGGGCCCCTCTGGGGCCGACCTAGGATTAGAGTTAGCCCCCAGGAGGCCGGCAGGGCCTGATCCGCCAGCTGTGCGGAGAGCGGAGGGGCCGGCTGAGGTGAGGGCGCTGGCGAGCTCCAGCGTGGGCCCTAGCGTTTCGGCGCGGATGGCCTTCCAAATCACCGGAGTCTCGAGGGCCCTGCCCATTCTCCCACCCTGAGGGACTAGCGATGCCCCAGTGGGCCCGATGTCGACGGGGTGGCAGGGTGAGTCCGGCGCTGCGGCTCGGGTGTCCCCAATCCCCGGCTTTGGTCACCAGTCCCCTTGGGAGGGGCCCCTCTGGGGCCAACCTAGGGTTAGGGTTAGCCCCCAGGAGGCCGGCAGGCCCCATACGCCAGCTGTGCGGCGAGCGGAGGGGCGGGCCACGGTGAGGGCCACTGGCGAGCTGGAAGGTGGTACCCAAAGTTTTGGCGCCGGGGGCCCTCGAATGTCGCCGGGGACTCGGCAGGGGCCCTGCCCGTTCTCCCCGCCCTGAATGAGTGGCGGCTCCCCTAGCAACCCGAGTGGTGGCGGGGCGGCAGGGTGGGCCTGGCGCTGAGGCTCGGGGGTCCCCAATGCCAGGCGTTGCGGCACCAGGCCCCTTGGGAGGGGCCCCCTTGGGGGCCGACCTAGGGTAAAGGTTAGCTCCTGTAGGCCGGCAGGCAACGATCCGCAGTCTGGGGCGAATGGAGGCGCGGTCGAAGATCAGGGCGCTGGCGAGCAGGAGAGTGGGCCCCAGCGTTTTGGCGCTGGGGGCCTTCGAAGGTCACCGGGGCAGGGAGGGCCCTGCCCATTCTCCCCGCCCTGAATGATTGGCGGGACCCTAGCGGCCCCGGGTGTGGGCGGGGCGGGGCGGAACCGTGAGTCCAGCCTTGCGACTCCGAGGTCCCCAATCCCTGGCGTTTGGCGGCAGTCCCTTTGGGAGGGGCCCCTTGGGGGGCCGACCTAGGCTTAGGGTTAGTCCCCAGGAGGCCGGCAGGCTCGATCCACTGGCTCTGGCGGCGAATGGAGGGGTGGGCCAGGGTGAGGTCGCTGGCGAACGGAAGCGTGGGCCCCAACATTGTGGCTCGGTGGGGCCTTCGAATGTGGCAGGGGGCTCGGAGGGCCCTGCTCGTTCTTCTTCCGCCATGAAGGACCGGCAACGCCCCTAGCTCCCCGGGTGGCAGCGGAGGGCAGGGGTCAGTCCGGCACTGGTGCTTGGGTTTCCCCAATCCCCAGCGTTGCGGCGCCAGGCCCCTTGGGAGGGGCGCCTCGGGACTGTCCTAGGGTTAGGTTAAGCCCCAGGAGGCCAAGCAGTCCCGATCCGCCGGCTGTGCAGTGAGCGGAGGGTTTGACCGTGGTAGGGCGCAGTCGAGCGGTAAGCGTGGTAGCCAGCGTTTTGGCGTGGGGGCCTTCTTATTTCACCGGAGGCTCCCGAGGGCCCTGCCGGTTAGCCCGCCCTGAATGCCCGGCGGCGCTCCTAGCGGCCCCGCGTGGCGGCGGGGTGGCAGGGTGAGCCCGGCGCTGGGGCTTGCGGGGCCCAATCCCTGCCGTTGCGGCACCAAGCCTCTTGGGAGGGGCCACTCTGGGGCCCACCTAGGGTTAAGTTAGCCCCGAGGAGCCCGGCAGGCCGGATCCGCCAGCTGTGTGGCTTGAGGGGGGGCGGGCCGAGGTGAGGGCGCTGTAGAGCGGGAGCGTGGGCCTCAGCGTTTTGGCGCGGGGGGACCTACGACGTCGCCGGGGGCTCGGAGGGCCCTGCCCGTTCCCCACCCTGAATGACCGGCGGCGCCCCAAGTGGCCCGGGTAGCAGCGGAGGGGCAGGTGAGTACATCGCTGGGGCTTGGGGGCCTCAATCTCCGGGTCGTGGCGCCAGGCCCTTTGGAGTGCCCCTTCGGGGGCCGACCTAGGGTTAGGGTTAGCCCCCAGGAGGCCGGCAGCCCCGATACGATGGCTGTGGGGCGAGCGGAGGGGTGGGCCGAGGTGAGGGCACTGGGGAGTGGGATTGTGGGCCCCTGCATTTTGGCGCTGGAGGCTTCAAATTATCTCCGGTTTCTCCAGGGCCCCTGTCCGTTCTCTCCGCCCTGAATGACCGGCCGGCGCCCCTAGAGGCCCGGGTGGCAGCGTTGTGGGAGGGTGAGTCTGGCTCTGGGGCTTGGGGTCCCAGATCCCCGGCGTAGTGGCACCAGGACCCTTGGGAGGGGCCCCTGGGGGGCCGACCTAGGGTTAGGGTTAGCCCCAAGGAGACCGTCAGGCCCAATCCGCACACTGTGCGGCGAGCGGCAGGTGCGGGCCGAAGTGAGGGCGCTGGGAGCGGGGAGTGTGGGCCCAAGCATTTTGGTGCGTGGGCCCTTAGATGTTCACTGGGATTCGGAGGGCCCTGCCCATTGTCCCGCCCTGAATGACCGGGTGGCGCCCCTAGTTGCCTGGGTGCCAGCGGGGTGGCAGGGTGAGTCCGGTGCTCGGGGCTTGGGGGTCATCAATCCCCGGTGTTGTGGCGACAGGCCCCTTGGGAGGGGCCCCGCAGGGCCAACTAGGGTTAGGTTTAGCCCCCAGGAGCCCGGCAGGCCCAATCCGCCTGCTGAGCGGCGAGCAGAGGGGTGGCCAAGGTGAGTGAGCTGGGGAGCGGGAGCGTGGGCCCAAGCGTTTTTGGAGCGGGGGGCCTTCGAAGGTCACCGGGGCTTGGAGGGCCCCTACCCGTTCTCTCCCCTGAATGACCGGCGGCGCCCCCTAGCGGCCCCGGGTGATGCGGGCGGGGGGCAGGGTGAGTCCGGTGCTGAGGCTCGGGCTTCCCTATACCCGACGTTGCAGTGCCAGGCCCCTTGGAAGGGGCCCCTCTGGGGCCGATGTAGGGCTAGAATGAGCCCTCAGGAGGCCGGCAGGCCCAATCCACCGTCT
>NW_028273791.1:0-57810 GCF_024610735.1 Ursus americanus | reverse complement strand
CTCCTGGGGGCTCACGCAAACCCTAGGTGGGTCCCCAAGGGGACCATCCCAAGGGGTTTGGCGCCCCAACGCCGGGAATTGGGAACCTCCAAACCCTAGCGCTGGACTCACCCTGCAGCCCCACGCCACCAGGGCCACTAGGAGCGCTGCCGGTCATTAAGGGGGGGAGAACGGGTAAGGCCCTTCGAATTCCCGGGGAGCTTCGAAGGCCCCTGCGCCTAAACACTTGGGCCCACGCTCCGCTCTCCAGCGCCCTCCCCTCCGGCCGCCCCCTCCCCGCTCGCCACACCGCCCCTGGATCCTGCCTGCCGGCCTCCTGGGGGCTAATCCTAACCCTTGTTCGGCTCCCGAGGGGCCACTCCCAAGGGGCCTGGCACCGCAACGCCGGGGATTGGGACCCCCGAGCCCCAGCGCTGGACTCACCCTCTGCCCCACCGCCACCCAGGCCGTTATTGGCGCCGCCGGTCATTCAGAGTGGGAGAACGTGCAGGCACTCCGAGCCCCTGATGACTTTCGAAGGCCCCCCGCGCCAAAACGCTTGGGCCCACGTTCCCACTCTTCAGCGCCCTCAGCTCGGCCTGCCCCTCCGTTCGCCGCACCTCCAGCAGATCGGGCTTGCGGGAGTCCTGGGGGCTAACCCTAACTCTAGGTGGGCTCCTGAGGGGCCCCACCCAAGGGGCCTGGTGCCCCAACGCCGGGGATTGAGGACCCGAGACCAAGCGCCGGACTTTACCCGCAGCCCCCCGCCACCTGGGCCGCTAGGGGGCCCGCCGGTCATTCAGGGCGTGAGAACGGGCAGGGCCCTCTGTGCCCCAGGCAACCTTCGAAGGCCCCCCCACGCCAAAACGGTTGGGCCTACGCTCCCACTCCTCAGAGCCCTCAGCTCGGCCTACCCCTCTGCTCGCCGCACATCCAGCAGGTCGGGCTTGCCGGCCTCCCGGGGGCTAACACTAACTCTAGGTGGGCTCCTGAGGGGCCCCACACAAGGTGCCTGGCGCCACAGCGGCGGAGGTTGGGGACCCGAGACCCAGCGCCGGACTCACCCTGCAGCCCCCCGCCACCTGGGCCTCTAGGGGGCCCACCGGTCCTACGGGGCGGGAGAAGGGGCAGGGCCCTCCTAGCCCCTGAGGATCTTCGAAGTCCCCCACGCCAAAACCTGTGGGCCCACGGTCCCGCTCGCCAGCTCCGTCCCCTCGGCCCGCCCCACCGCGTGCCACACAGCCAGGGGATTGGGCCTGACGGGCTCCTGGGGGCTAACCCTAACCCTTGTTGGTCCCCGAGGGGCCCCTCCCAAGGGGCCTTGCGCTGCCACGCCCGGGATCCTGGACGTCCTAGCCCCAGGGCCGGACACACCCTGAAGCCCCCGCCACCAGGGCCGCTAGGGGCGCCGCCGGTCATTCAGGCGGGAGAAGGGGCAGGGCCCTCCTAGCCCCTGAGGATCTTCGAAGGCCCCCACGCCAAAACCTGTGGGCCCATGGTCCCGCTCGCCAGCTCTGTCCACTCGGCCCGCCCCACCGCGCGCCACACAGCTAGGGGATTGGGCCTGACGGCCTCCTGGGGGCTAACGCAAACCCTAGGTGGGTCCCCGAGGGGCCCATCCCAAGGATCTTGGCACCCCAACGCTGGGGATTGGGAACCTCCAAACCCCAGCGCTGGACTCACCCTGCAGCCCCCCGCCAACCGGGCCGCTAGGGGCGCTGCCGGTCATTCAGGGGGGGAGAACAGGTAGGGCCCTCTGAGCCCCCGGGGAGCTTCGAAGGCCCCCTGCGCCAAAACACTTGGGCCCCCGCTCCGCTCTCCAGCGCCCTCCCCTCGGCCCGCCCCCCGGCTCGCCACACCGCCGGTGGATCCTGCCTGCCGGCGTCCTGGGGGCTAATCCTAACCCTAGGTGGGCCCCCGAGGGGCCCCTCCCAAGGGTCCTGGCACCGCAACTCCGGGCATTGGGGACCCCCGAGCCCCAGGGCAAGACTAACACTGCTGCCCCTCCACCACCTGGGCCACTAGGGGCGCTGCCGCTCATTCAGGGCTGGAGAAAGGGCAGGGCCCTCTGAGCCCCCGCCGACCTTCGATGGCCCCCTGCCCCAAAGCGCTTGGGCCCATGTTCCCACTAGTCAGCGCCCTCACCTCAACCGGCCCCTCCGCTCGAAAGACAGCAGGCGGATCGGACCTGCCGGCCACCTGGGGGTAACCTTAACCCTAGGGCTGTCCCGGAGGGGCCCCTCCCAAGGGGTCTTGCGCGGCCATGCCGGGGATCCTGGACGTCCTAGCCCCAGGGCCGGACTCACCCTGCAGCCCCCTGGCACCCGGGCTGCTAGGGGCGCCGCCGGTTATTCAGGCGGGAGAAGGGGCAGGGCCCTCGGAGCCCCCGACCTCCTTAGAAGGCCCCGCGCCAAAACCTGTGGGCCCACGGTCCCGCTCGCCAGCTCCCTCCCCTCGGTCCGCCCCACCGCGAGCCACACAGCCAGGGGATTGGGCCTGAAGGCCTCCTGGGGGCTAACCCAAACCCTAGGTGGGTCCCCGAGGGGCCCATCCCAAGGGGCTTGGTGCCCCAATGCCGGGGATTGGGAACCTCCAAACCCCAGCGCTGGACTCACCCTGCAGCCCCCCGCCACCCGGGCCGCTTCAGCCGCCGCCGATCATTCAGGCGGGGAGAACGGGTAGGGCCCTCTGAGCCCCTGGGGAGCTTCGAAGGCCCCCTGCGCCAAAACACTTGGGGCCACGCTCCGCTCTCCAGCGCCCTCTCCTCCGGCCGCCCACCCCCCCCCCCGCTCGCCACACCGCCCGTGGATCCTTCCTGCCGGCCTCCTGGGGGCTAATTCTAACCTTTGTTCGGCCCCGAAGGGCCACTCCCAAGGGGCCTAGCACCGCAACGCCGGGGATTGGGACTCCCGAGCCCCAGCGCTGGACTCACCCTTTGCCCCACCGCCACCCAGGCCATTATTGGCGCTGCCTATCATTCAGAGCGGGAGAACGTGCAGGGCACTCCGAGCCCCTGACAACTTTTGAAGGCCCCCCCGCGCCAAAACGCTTGGGCCCACGCTCCCAGTCCTCAGCGCCCTCAGCTCGGCCTGCCCCTCTGCTCGCCGCACATCCAGCAGATCGGGCTTGCGGGACTCCTGGGGGCTAACCCGAACTCTAGGTGGGTTCCTGAGGGGCCCCACCCAAGGGGCCTGGCGCCCCAACGCCGGGGATTGGGGACCCGAGACCGAGCGCTGGACTTTACCCGCAGCCCCCAGGCACCTGGGCCGCAGGGGCGCTGCCGGTCATTTAGGCGGGAGAAGGGGCAGGGCCCTCCGAACCCCCGCCGACCTTCGATGGCCCCCCTCCCCAAAGGGCTTGGGCCCACGTTCCCACTAGTCAGCGCCCTCACCTCAACCTGTCGCTCCGCTCAAAAAACAGCAGGCGAATCAGACCTGCCGGCCTCCTGGGGGCTAACCCTAACCCTAGGTCGGTCCCCGAGGGGCCCCTCCCAAGGGGCCTGGAGAGGCACGCCGGGGATCCTGTACCTCCTAGCCACAGGGCCCGACACACCCTGCAGCCCCCGCCACAGGGGCCGCTAGGGGCGCCGCCGGTCATTCAGGCGGGAAAAGGGGCAGGGCCCTCCTAGCCCCTAAGGATCGTCGAAGGCCCCCACGCCAAAACCTGTGGTCCCAAGGTCCCGCTCGCCAGCTCCGTCCCCTCGGCCCGCCCCACCGCGCGCCACACAGCCAGGGGATTGGGCCTGATGGCCTCCTGGGGGCTAACGCAATCCCAGGTGGGTCCCTGAGGGGCCCATCCCAAGGGGCTTGGCGCCCCAACGCTGGGGATTGGGAACCTCCAAACCCCAGCGCTGGAATCACCCTGCAGCCCCCTGCCACCCGGGCCGCTAGGGGCGCCGCCGGTCATTCAGGGGGGAATGGGTAGGGCCCTCCGAGCCCCCGGCGAGCTTCCAAGGCCCCCGCGCCAAAACACTTGGGCCCAAGCTCCGCTCTCCAGCGCCCTCCCCTCCGGCTCCCCCCTCCCCCCCCCCCCCCCCCGCTAGCCACACCGCCGGTGGATCTTACCTGCCGGCCCCCTGGGGGCTAATCCTAACCCTAGTTCGGCCTCCAAGGGGCCCCTCCCAAGGGGCCTGGCACTGCAACGCGGGGGATTGGGACCCCCGAGCCCCAGCGCTGGACTCACCCTCCGCCCCACCGCCACCCAGGCCGTTATTGGCGCCGCGGGTCATTCAGAGCGGGAGAACGTGCAGGGCATTCCGAGCCCCTGACGACTTTGGAAGGCCCCCCGCGCCAAAACGCTTGGGCCCACGCTCCCACTCCTCAGCCCCCTCAGCTCAGCCTGCCCCTCCGCTCGCGGCACATCCAGCAGATAGGGCTTGCCAGCCTCCTGGGGGCTAACCCTAACTCTAGGTGGGCTCCTGAGGGGCACCTCCCCAGGGGCCTGGCGCCCCAACGCAGGGGATTGGGGACCGGAGACCCAGCGCCGGACTCACCCTGCAGCCCCCCGCCACCTGGGTCGCTAGGGAGCCCGCCGGTCATTCAGGGCGTGAGAACGGGCAGGGCCCTCTGTGCCCCAGGTAACTTTCGAAGGCCCCCCCGCTCCAAAATGTTTGGGCCAAGGCTCCACCTCGCCAGCGCCCTCACTCCGCCCGCCCCTCCACTCGCTGCACTGCAGGCATTTCGGGCCTGCCGGCATCCTTCTTGCTAACCCTAACCCTAGGTCGGTCCCCGAGAGGCCCCTGACAAGGGGCCTGGGGCCGCAATGCTGGAGATTGGGGACCCCCGAGCCCCAGGGCAAGACTAACACTGCTGCCGTCCACCACCTGGGCCACTAGGGGCGCTGTCTCTCATTCAGGCCTGGAGAAGGGGCAGGGCCCTCCGAGCCCCCGCGGACCTTCGATGGCCCCCCGCCCCAAAGCGCTTGGGCCCACGTTCCCACTAGTCAGCGCCCTCACCTCAACCCGCCACTCCGCTCGAAACACAGCAGCCGGATCGGACCTGCCGGCCTCCTGGGGGCTAACCCTAACCCTAGGTCGGTTCCCGAGGGGCCCCTCCCAAGGGGCCATGCGCCGCCATGCCCGGGATCCTGGACGTCCTACCCCAGGGCCGGACTCACCCTGCAGCCACCCGCCACCCGGGCCGCTAGGAGCGCTGCCGGTCATTCAGGCGGTAGAAGGGCCAGGGTCCTACAAGCCCCTGACGACCTTCAAAGGCCGCCCCAGCGCCAAAACCTGTGGGCCCACGGTCCCGCTCACCAGCTCCCTCCCCAGGCCCGAAGGAACGCGCGCTACACAGCCAGGGGATTGGGCCTGATGGCCTCCTGGGGGCTAAGCCTAACCCAAGGTGGGTCCCCGAGGGGCCCATCCCAAGGCGCTTGGCGCCCCAACGCCAGGGATTGGGGACCCGAGACCCAGCACCGGATTCACCCTGCAGCCCCCCACCCCCGGGGCCGCTAGGGGGCCCGCCGGTTAATCAGGGGGGGAGAACGGGCAGGGCACTCTGAGCCCCCAGCGACCTTCGAAGGCCCCCTGCGCCAAAATGTTTGGGCCCAGGCTTCTGCTCGCCAGCGCCCTCACTCCGTCCGCCCCTCCACTCACAGCACAGCCGGCATTTCGGGCCTGCCGGCATCCTGCTTGCTAACCCTAACCCTAGGTCAGTCCCCGAGAGGCCCATTACAAGGGGCCTGGGGCTGCAACGCTGGGGATTGGGGACTCCTGAGCCCCAGGACCAAACTAACACTGCTTTCCTCCACCACCTGGGCCACTAGGGGCACTGCCGCTCATTCAGGGCAGGAGAACATACAGGGCCCTCCCAGCCCCCCGGACCCTCGATGCACCTGCTCCCCAAGCGCTTGGACCCACGTTGCCACTAGTCAGCGCCCTCACCTCAACCCGCCCCTCCGCTCGAAACACAGCAGGCGGATCGGACTACCATACTCCTGGAGGCTAATCCTAACCCTAGGTCGGTCCCCGAAGGGCCCATCTCAAGGGGCTTGGCGCCCCAACGCTGGGGATTGGGACCCTCCGAACCCCAGCGCTGGACTCACCCTGCAGCCCCCCGCCACCCGGGCCGCTAGGGGCGCCGCCAGTCATTCAGGCTCGAGAACTGGTAGGGCCCTCCAAGCCCCTGGCGAGCTTCGTAGGCCGCCTGCGCCAAAACACTTGGGCCCACGCTCCCACTCACCAGCGCCCTCCCCTCGGCCCGCCCCCCCCCCCTCGCCACACCGCCCATGGATCCTGCCTGCCGGCCTCCTCGGGGCTAATCCTAACCCTAGGTCGGCCCCCAAGGGGCTCCTCCCAAGAGGTCTGGCACCGCAATGCCAGAGATTGGGGACCCCCGCCCCAGCGCTGGACTCACCCTCCGCCACACCGCCACCCGGGCCTTTATTGGCGCCGCTGCTCATTCAGGGCGGGAGAATGTGCAGGGCACACCGAGCCCCTGGCGCATTTCGAAGGCCCCCACGCCAAACTCTTGGGCCCCCGCTCCCACTCCTCAACGCCCTCAGCTCGGCCTGCCCCTCCGCTCGCTGCACATCCAGCAGATCGGGCTTGCCGGCCTCCTGGGGGCTAACCCTAACTCTAGGTGGGCTCCTTAGGGGCCCCTCGCAAGGGGCCTGGTGCCCCAACGCCTGGGATTGGGGACCCGAGACCCAGCGCTGGACTCACCCTCCGCCCCACCGCCACCCGGGCCGTTATTGGCGCCGCCTGTCATCAGGGCGGCAGAACAGGCAGGGCCCTCCGAGCCCCCTTCCACATTCGATGGCCCCCCGCCCCAAGGCGCTTGGGCCCACGTTGCCACTAGTCAGCGCCCTCACCTCAACCCGCCCCTCCGCTGGAAACACAGCAAGCAGATTGCACCTGCCGGCCGCATGGGGGCTAACGTGAACCCTAGGTTGGTCCCCGATGGGACCCTCCCAAGGGGCTTGGCAACCCAACGCCGGGGATTGGGAACCACTGAACCCCAGCGGTGGAATCACCCTGCAGGCCCCCGCCACTCCGGCCGCTAGGGGCGCCGCCGTTCATTCAAGCGGGAGAGGGAGCAGGGCCCTCCTAGACCCTGATGACCTTCGAAGGCCCCTGCGCCAAAATGGTTGGGCCCTTGCTCCCACTCCTCAGCGCCCTCAGCTCGGCCTACCCCTCTGATCGCCGCACATCCAGCAGGTCGGGCTTGCCGGCCTCCCGGGGGCTAACACTAACTCTAGGTGAGTTCCTGAGGGGCCCCACCCAAGGGCCCGGCGCCGCAGCGGCGGAGGTTGGGGACCAGAGACCCAGCGCCGGACTCACCCTGCAGCCCCCCGCCACCTGGGCCTCTAGGGGGCCCACCGGTCATACAGGGCGGGAGAACGGGCAGGGCACTCTGAGCTCCCGGCTACCTTCGAAGGACCCCTCGCCAAATGTTTGGCCCCAGGCTTCCGCTCGCCGGCGCCCTCATTCGGCCCGCCCCTCCACTCGCTGCACAGCGTTCATTTCGGGCCTGCCGGCATCCTGCTTGCTAACCCTGACCCTAGGTAGTCCCCGAGAGGCCCCAGACAAGGGGCCTGGGGCTGCAACACTGGGGATTGGGGACCCCCGAGCCCCAGGGCCAGACTAACACTGCTGCCCCTCCACCACCTGGGCACTAGGGGCGCTGCCGCTCATTCCCGGCGGGAGAACGGGCAGGGCCCTCCGGCACCCGCCGACCTTCGATGGCCCCCCCCGCCCCAAAGCGCTTGGGCCCACGTTCCCTCTAGTCAGCGCCCTCACCTCAACCTGCCCCACCGCTCCAAACACAGCAGGCGGATTGGACCTGCCGGCCTCCTGGGGGCTAACCCTAACCCCAGGTCAGTCCCCGAGGGTCCCCTCCGAAGGGGCCTTGTGCAGCCACGCCCGGGATCCTGGACGTCCTAGCCCCAGGGCCGGACACACCCTGAAGCCCCCGCCACCAGGGCCGCTAGGGGCGCCGCCGGTCATTCAGGCGGGAGAACGGGCAGGGCCCTACTAGCCCCTGAGGCTCTTCGAAGGCCCCCACGCCAAAACCTGTGGGCCCACGGTCCCGCTTGCCAGCTCCGTCCCCTCGGCCCGCCCCTCCGCGCGCCACACAGCCAGGGGATTGGGCCTGACGGCCTCCTGGGGGCTCACGCAAACCCTAGGTGGGTCCCCAAGGGGACCATCCCAAGGGGTTTGGCGCCCCAACGCCGGGAATTGGGAACCTCCAAACCCTAGCGCTGGACTCACCCTGCAGCCCCACGCCACCAGGGCCACTAGGAGCGCTGCCGGTCATTAAGGGGGGGAGAACGGGTAAGGCCCTTCGAATTCCCGGGGAGCTTCGAAGGCCCCTGCGCCTAAACACTTGGGCCCACGCTCCGCTCTCCAGCGCCCTCCCCTCCGGCCGCCCCCTCCCCGCTCGCCACACCGCCCCTGGATCCTGCCTGCCGGCCTCCTGGGGGCTAATCCTAACCCTTGTTCGGCTCCCGAGGGGCCACTCCCAAGGGGCCTGGCACCGCAACGCCGGGGATTGGGACCCCCGAGCCCCAGCGCTGGACTCACCCTCTGCCCCACCGCCACCCAGGCCGTTATTGGCGCCGCCGGTCATTCAGAGTGGGAGAACGTGCAGGCACTCCGAGCCCCTGATGACTTTCGAAGGCCCCCCGCGCCAAAACGCTTGGGCCCACGTTCCCACTCTTCAGCGCCCTCAGCTCGGCCTGCCCCTCCGTTCGCCGCACCTCCAGCAGATCGGGCTTGCGGGAGTCCTGGGGGCTAACCCTAACTCTAGGTGGGCTCCTGAGGGGCCCCACCCAAGGGGCCTGGTGCCCCAACGCCGGGGATTGAGGACCCGAGACCAAGCGCCGGACTTTACCCGCAGCCCCCCGCCACCTGGGCCGCTAGGGGGCCCGCCGGTCATTCAGGGCGTGAGAACGGGCAGGGCCCTCTGTGCCCCAGGCAACCTTCGAAGGCCCCCCCACGCCAAAACGGTTGGGCCTACGCTCCCACTCCTCAGAGCCCTCAGCTCGGCCTACCCCTCTGCTCGCCGCACATCCAGCAGGTCGGGCTTGCCGGCCTCCCGGGGGCTAACACTAACTCTAGGTGGGCTCCTGAGGGGCCCCACACAAGGTGCCTGGCGCCACAGCGGCGGAGGTTGGGGACCCGAGACCCAGCGCCGGACTCACCCTGCAGCCCCCCGCCACCTGGGCCTCTAGGGGGCCCACCGGTCCTACGGGGCGGGAGAAGGGGCAGGGCCCTCCTAGCCCCTGAGGATCTTCGAAGTCCCCCACGCCAAAACCTGTGGGCCCACGGTCCCGCTCGCCAGCTCCGTCCCCTCGGCCCGCCCCACCGCGTGCCACACAGCCAGGGGATTGGGCCTGACGGGCTCCTGGGGGCTAACCCTAACCCTTGTTGGTCCCCGAGGGGCCCCTCCCAAGGGGCCTTGCGCTGCCACGCCCGGGATCCTGGACGTCCTAGCCCCAGGGCCGGACACACCCTGAAGCCCCCGCCACCAGGGCCGCTAGGGGCGCCGCCGGTCATTCAGGCGGGAGAAGGGGCAGGGCCCTCCTAGCCCCTGAGGATCTTCGAAGGCCCCCACGCCAAAACCTGTGGGCCCATGGTCCCGCTCGCCAGCTCTGTCCACTCGGCCCGCCCCACCGCGCGCCACACAGCTAGGGGATTGGGCCTGACGGCCTCCTGGGGGCTAACGCAAACCCTAGGTGGGTCCCCGAGGGGCCCATCCCAAGGATCTTGGCACCCCAACGCTGGGGATTGGGAACCTCCAAACCCCAGCGCTGGACTCACCCTGCAGCCCCCCGCCAACCGGGCCGCTAGGGGCGCTGCCGGTCATTCAGGGGGGGAGAACAGGTAGGGCCCTCTGAGCCCCCGGGGAGCTTCGAAGGCCCCCTGCGCCAAAACACTTGGGCCCCCGCTCCGCTCTCCAGCGCCCTCCCCTCGGCCCGCCCCCCGGCTCGCCACACCGCCGGTGGATCCTGCCTGCCGGCGTCCTGGGGGCTAATCCTAACCCTAGGTGGGCCCCCGAGGGGCCCCTCCCAAGGGTCCTGGCACCGCAACTCCGGGCATTGGGGACCCCCGAGCCCCAGGGCAAGACTAACACTGCTGCCCCTCCACCACCTGGGCCACTAGGGGCGCTGCCGCTCATTCAGGGCTGGAGAAAGGGCAGGGCCCTCTGAGCCCCCGCCGACCTTCGATGGCCCCCTGCCCCAAAGCGCTTGGGCCCATGTTCCCACTAGTCAGCGCCCTCACCTCAACCGGCCCCTCCGCTCGAAAGACAGCAGGCGGATCGGACCTGCCGGCCACCTGGGGGTAACCTTAACCCTAGGGCTGTCCCGGAGGGGCCCCTCCCAAGGGGTCTTGCGCGGCCATGCCGGGGATCCTGGACGTCCTAGCCCCAGGGCCGGACTCACCCTGCAGCCCCCTGGCACCCGGGCTGCTAGGGGCGCCGCCGGTTATTCAGGCGGGAGAAGGGGCAGGGCCCTCGGAGCCCCCGACCTCCTTAGAAGGCCCCGCGCCAAAACCTGTGGGCCCACGGTCCCGCTCGCCAGCTCCCTCCCCTCGGTCCGCCCCACCGCGAGCCACACAGCCAGGGGATTGGGCCTGAAGGCCTCCTGGGGGCTAACCCAAACCCTAGGTGGGTCCCCGAGGGGCCCATCCCAAGGGGCTTGGTGCCCCAATGCCGGGGATTGGGAACCTCCAAACCCCAGCGCTGGACTCACCCTGCAGCCCCCCGCCACCCGGGCCGCTTCAGCCGCCGCCGATCATTCAGGCGGGGAGAACGGGTAGGGCCCTCTGAGCCCCTGGGGAGCTTCGAAGGCCCCCTGCGCCAAAACACTTGGGGCCACGCTCCGCTCTCCAGCGCCCTCTCCTCCGGCCGCCCACCCCCCCCCCCCGCTCGCCACACCGCCCGTGGATCCTTCCTGCCGGCCTCCTGGGGGCTAATTCTAACCTTTGTTCGGCCCCGAAGGGCCACTCCCAAGGGGCCTAGCACCGCAACGCCGGGGATTGGGACTCCCGAGCCCCAGCGCTGGACTCACCCTTTGCCCCACCGCCACCCAGGCCATTATTGGCGCTGCCTATCATTCAGAGCGGGAGAACGTGCAGGGCACTCCGAGCCCCTGACAACTTTTGAAGGCCCCCCCGCGCCAAAACGCTTGGGCCCACGCTCCCAGTCCTCAGCGCCCTCAGCTCGGCCTGCCCCTCTGCTCGCCGCACATCCAGCAGATCGGGCTTGCGGGACTCCTGGGGGCTAACCCGAACTCTAGGTGGGTTCCTGAGGGGCCCCACCCAAGGGGCCTGGCGCCCCAACGCCGGGGATTGGGGACCCGAGACCGAGCGCTGGACTTTACCCGCAGCCCCCAGGCACCTGGGCCGCAGGGGCGCTGCCGGTCATTTAGGCGGGAGAAGGGGCAGGGCCCTCCGAACCCCCGCCGACCTTCGATGGCCCCCCTCCCCAAAGGGCTTGGGCCCACGTTCCCACTAGTCAGCGCCCTCACCTCAACCTGTCGCTCCGCTCAAAAAACAGCAGGCGAATCAGACCTGCCGGCCTCCTGGGGGCTAACCCTAACCCTAGGTCGGTCCCCGAGGGGCCCCTCCCAAGGGGCCTGGAGAGGCACGCCGGGGATCCTGTACCTCCTAGCCACAGGGCCCGACACACCCTGCAGCCCCCGCCACAGGGGCCGCTAGGGGCGCCGCCGGTCATTCAGGCGGGAAAAGGGGCAGGGCCCTCCTAGCCCCTAAGGATCGTCGAAGGCCCCCACGCCAAAACCTGTGGTCCCAAGGTCCCGCTCGCCAGCTCCGTCCCCTCGGCCCGCCCCACCGCGCGCCACACAGCCAGGGGATTGGGCCTGACGGCCTCCTGGGGGCTAACGCAATCCCAGGTGGGTCCCTGAGGGGCCCATCCCAAGGGGCTTGGCGCCCCAACGCTGGGGATTGGGAACCTCCAAACCCCAGCGCTGGAATCACCCTGCAGCCCCCTGCCACCCGGGCCGCTAGGGGCGCCGCCGGTCATTCAGGGGGGAATGGGTAGGGCCCTCCGAGCCCCCGGCGAGCTTCCAAGGCCCCCGCGCCAAAACACTTGGGCCCAAGCTCCGCTCTCCAGCGCCCTCCCCTCCGGCTCCCCCCTCCCCCCCCCCCCCCCGCTAGCCACACCGCCGGTGGATCTTACCTGCCGGCCCCCTGGGGGCTAATCCTAACCCTAGTTCGGCCTCCAAGGGGCCCCTCCCAAGGGGCCTGGCACTGCAACGCGGGGGATTGGGACCCCCGAGCCCCAGCGCTGGACTCACCCTCCGCCCCACCGCCACCCAGGCCGTTATTGGCGCCGCGGGTCATTCAGAGCGGGAGAACGTGCAGGGCATTCCGAGCCCCTGACGACTTTGGAAGGCCCCCCGCGCCAAAACGCTTGGGCCCACGCTCCCACTCCTCAGCCCCCTCAGCTCAGCCTGCCCCTCCGCTCGCGGCACATCCAGCAGATAGGGCTTGCCAGCCTCCTGGGGGCTAACCCTAACTCTAGGTGGGCTCCTGAGGGGCACCTCCCCAGGGGCCTGGCGCCCCAACGCAGGGGATTGGGGACCGGAGACCCAGCGCCGGACTCACCCTGCAGCCCCCCGCCACCTGGGTCGCTAGGGAGCCCGCCGGTCATTCAGAGCGTGAGAACGGGCAGGGCCCTCTGTGCCCCAGGTAACTTTCGAAGGCCCCCCCCGCTCCAAAATGTTTGGGCCAAGGCTCCACCTCGCCAGCGCCCTCACTCCGCCCGCCCCTCCACTCGCTGCACTGCAGGCGTTTCGGGCCTGCCGGCATCCTTCTTGCTAACCCTAACCCTAGGTCGGTCCCCGAGAGGCCCCTGACAAGGGGCCTGGGGCCGCAATGCTGGAGATTGGGGACCCCCGAGCCCCAGGGCAAGACTAACACTGCTGCCGTCCACCACCTGGGCCACTAGGGGCGCTGTCTCTCATTCAGGCCTGGAGAAGGGGCAGGGCCCTCCGAGCCCCCGCGGACCTTCGATGGCCCCCCGCCCCAAAGCGCTTGGGCCCACGTTCCCACTAGTCAGCGCCCTCACCTCAACCCGCCACTCCGCTCGAAACACAGCAGCCGGATCGGACCTGCCGGCCTCCTGGGGGCTAACCCTAACCCTAGGTCGGTTCCCGAGGGGCCCCTCCCAAGGGGCCATGCGCCGCCATGCCCGGGATCCTGGACGTCCTACCCCAGGGCCGGACTCACCCTGCAGCCACCCGCCACCCGGGCCGCTAGGAGCGCTGCCGGTCATTCAGGCGGTAGAAGGGCCAGGGTCCTACAAGCCCCTGACGACCTTCAAAGGCCGCCCCAGCGCCAAAACCTGTGGGCCCACGGTCCCGCTCACCAGCTCCCTCCCCAGGCCCGAAGGAACGCGCGCTACACAGCCAGGGGATTGGGCCTGATGGCCTCCTGGGGGCTAAGCCTAACCCAAGGTGGGTCCCCGAGGGGCCCATCCCAAGGCGCTTGGCGCCCCAACGCCAGGGATTGGGGACCCGAGACCCAGCACCGGATTCACCCTGCAGCCCCCCACCCCCGGGGCCGCTAGGGGGCCCGCCGGTTAATCAGGGGGGGAGAACGGGCAGGGCACTCTGAGCCCCCAGCGACCTTCGAAGGCCCCCTGCGCCAAAATGTTTGGGCCCAGGCTTCTGCTCGCCAGCGCCCTCACTCCGTCCGCCCCTCCACTCACAGCACAGCCGGCATTTCGGGCCTGCCGGCATCCTGCTTGCTAACCCTAACCCTAGGTCAGTCCCCGAGAGGCCCATTACAAGGGGCCTGGGGCTGCAACGCTGGGGATTGGGGACTCCTGAGCCCCAGGACCAAACTAACACTGCTTTCCTCCACCACCTGGGCCACTAGGGGCACTGCCGCTCATTCAGGGCAGGAGAACATACAGGGCCCTCCCAGCCCCCCGGACCCTCGATGCACCTGCTCCCCAAGCGCTTGGACCCACGTTGCCACTAGTCAGCGCCCTCACCTCAACCCGCCCCTCCGCTCGAAACACAGCAGGCGGATCGGACTACCATACTCCTGGAGGCTAATCCTAACCCTAGGTCGGTCCCCGAAGGGCCCATCTCAAGGGGCTTGGCGCCCCAACGCTGGGGATTGGGACCCTCCGAACCCCAGCGCTGGACTCACCCTGCAGCCCCCCGCCACCCGGGCCGCTAGGGGCGCCGCCAGTCATTCAGGCTCGAGAACTGGTAGGGCCCTCCAAGCCCCTGGCGAGCTTCGTAGGCCGCCTGCGCCAAAACACTTGGGCCCACGCTCCCACTCACCAGCGCCCTCCCCTCGGCCCGCCCCCCCCCCTCGCCACACCGCCCATGGATCCTGCCTGCCGGCCTCCTCGGGGCTAATCCTAACCCTAGGTCGGCCCCCAAGGGGCTCCTCCCAAGAGGTCTGGCACCGCAATGCCAGAGATTGGGGACCCCCGCCCCAGCGCTGGACTCACCCTCCGCCACACCGCCACCCGGGCCTTTATTGGCGCCGCTGCTCATTCAGGGCGGGAGAATGTGCAGGGCACACCGAGCCCCTGGCGCATTTCGAAGGCCCCCACGCCAAACTCTTGGGCCCCCGCTCCCACTCCTCAACGCCCTCAGCTCGGCCTGCCCCTCCGCTCGCTGCACATCCAGCAGATCGGGCTTGCCGGCCTCCTGGGGGCTAACCCTAACTCTAGGTGGGCTCCTTAGGGGCCCCTCGCAAGGGGCCTGGTGCCCCAACGCCTGGGATTGGGGACCCGAGACCCAGCGCTGGACTCACCCTCCGCCCCACCGCCACCCGGGCCGTTATTGGCGCCGCCTGTCATCAGGGCGGCAGAACAGGCAGGGCCCTCCGAGCCCCCTTCCACATTCGATGGCCCCCCGCCCCAAGGCGCTTGGGCCCACGTTGCCACTAGTCAGCGCCCTCACCTCAACCCGCCCCTCCGCTGGAAACACAGCAAGCAGATTGCACCTGCCGGCCGCATGGGGGCTAACGTGAACCCTAGGTTGGTCCCCGATGGGACCCTCCCAAGGGGCTTGGCAACCCAACGCCGGGGATTGGGAACCACTGAACCCCAGCGGTGGAATCACCCTGCAGGCCCCCGCCACTCCGGCCGCTAGGGGCGCCGCCGTTCATTCAAGCGGGAGAGGGAGCAGGGCCCTCCTAGACCCTGATGACCTTCGAAGGCCCCTGCGCCAAAATGGTTGGGCCCTTGCTCCCACTCCTCAGCGCCCTCAGCTCGGCCTACCCCTCTGATCGCCGCACATCCAGCAGGTCGGGCTTGCCGGCCTCCCGGGGGCTAACACTAACTCTAGGTGAGTTCCTGAGGGGCCCCACCCAAGGGCCCGGCGCCGCAGCGGCGGAGGTTGGGGACCAGAGACCCAGCGCCGGACTCACCCTGCAGCCCCCCGCCACCTGGGCCTCTAGGGGGCCCACCGGTCATACAGGGCGGGAGAACGGGCAGGGCACTCTGAGCTCCCGGCTACCTTCGAAGGACCCCTCGCCAAATGTTTGGCCCCAGGCTTCCGCTCGCCGGCGCCCTCATTCGGCCCGCCCCTCCACTCGCTGCACAGCGTTCATTTCGGGCCTGCCGGCATCCTGCTTGCTAACCCTGACCCTAGGTAGTCCCCGAGAGGCCCCAGACAAGGGGCCTGGGGCTGCAACACTGGGGATTGGGGACCCCCGAGCCCCAGGGCCAGACTAACACTGCTGCCCCTCCACCACCTGGGCACTAGGGGCGCTGCCGCTCATTCCCGGCGGGAGAACGGGCAGGGCCCTCCGGCACCCGCCGACCTTCGATGGCCCCCCCCGCCCCAAAGCGCTTGGGCCCACGTTCCCTCTAGTCAGCGCCCTCACCTCAACCTGCCCCACCGCTCCAAACACAGCAGGCGGATTGGACCTGCCGGCCTCCTGGGGGCTAACCCTAACCCCAGGTCAGTCCCCGAGGGTCCCCTCCGAAGGGGCCTTGTGCAGCCACGCCCGGGATCCTGGACGTCCTAGCCCCAGGGCCGGACACACCCTGAAGCCCCCGCCACCAGGGCCGCTAGGGGCGCCGCCGGTCATTCAGGCGGGAGAACGGGCAGGGCCCTACTAGCCCCTGAGGCTCTTCGAAGGCCCCCACGCCAAAACCTGTGGGCCCACGGTCCCGCTTGCCAGCTCCGTCCCCTCGGCCCGCCCCTCCGCGCGCCACACAGCCAGGGGATTGGGCCTGACGGCCTCCTGGGGGCTCACGCAAACCCTAGGTGGGTCCCCAAGGGGACCATCCCAAGGGGTTTGGCGCCCCAACGCCGGGAATTGGGAACCTCCAAACCCTAGCGCTGGACTCACCCTGCAGCCCCACGCCACCAGGGCCACTAGGAGCGCTGCCGGTCATTAAGGGGGGGAGAACGGGTAAGGCCCTTCGAATTCCCGGGGAGCTTCGAAGGCCCCTGCGCCTAAACACTTGGGCCCACGCTCCGCTCTCCAGCGCCCTCCCCTCCGGCCGCCCCCTCCCCGCTCGCCACACCGCCCCTGGATCCTGCCTGCCGGCCTCCTGGGGGCTAATCCTAACCCTTGTTCGGCTCCCGAGGGGCCACTCCCAAGGGGCCTGGCACCGCAACGCCGGGGATTGGGACCCCCGAGCCCCAGCGCTGGACTCACCCTCTGCCCCACCGCCACCCAGGCCGTTATTGGCGCCGCCGGTCATTCAGAGTGGGAGAACGTGCAGGCACTCCGAGCCCCTGATGACTTTCGAAGGCCCCCCGCGCCAAAACGCTTGGGCCCACGTTCCCACTCTTCAGCGCCCTCAGCTCGGCCTGCCCCTCCGTTCGCCGCACCTCCAGCAGATCGGGCTTGCGGGAGTCCTGGGGGCTAACCCTAACTCTAGGTGGGCTCCTGAGGGGCCCCACCCAAGGGGCCTGGTGCCCCAACGCCGGGGATTGAGGACCCGAGACCAAGCGCCGGACTTTACCCGCAGCCCCCCGCCACCTGGGCCGCTAGGGGGCCCGCCGGTCATTCAGGGCGTGAGAACGGGCAGGGCCCTCTGTGCCCCAGGCAACCTTCGAAGGCCCCCCCACGCCAAAACGGTTGGGCCTACGCTCCCACTCCTCAGAGCCCTCAGCTCGGCCTACCCCTCTGCTCGCCGCACATCCAGCAGGTCGGGCTTGCCGGCCTCCCGGGGGCTAACACTAACTCTAGGTGGGCTCCTGAGGGGCCCCACACAAGGTGCCTGGCGCCACAGCGGCGGAGGTTGGGGACCCGAGACCCAGCGCCGGACTCACCCTGCAGCCCCCCGCCACCTGGGCCTCTAGGGGGCCCACCGGTCCTACGGGGCGGGAGAAGGGGCAGGGCCCTCCTAGCCCCTGAGGATCTTCGAAGTCCCCCACGCCAAAACCTGTGGGCCCACGGTCCCGCTCGCCAGCTCCGTCCCCTCGGCCCGCCCCACCGCGTGCCACACAGCCAGGGGATTGGGCCTGACGGGCTCCTGGGGGCTAACCCTAACCCTTGTTGGTCCCCGAGGGGCCCCTCCCAAGGGGCCTTGCGCTGCCACGCCCGGGATCCTGGACGTCCTAGCCCCAGGGCCGGACACACCCTGAAGCCCCCGCCACCAGGGCCGCTAGGGGCGCCGCCGGTCATTCAGGCGGGAGAAGGGGCAGGGCCCTCCTAGCCCCTGAGGATCTTCGAAGGCCCCCACGCCAAAACCTGTGGGCCCATGGTCCCGCTCGCCAGCTCTGTCCACTCGGCCCGCCCCACCGCGCGCCACACAGCTAGGGGATTGGGCCTGACGGCCTCCTGGGGGCTAACGCAAACCCTAGGTGGGTCCCCGAGGGGCCCATCCCAAGGATCTTGGCACCCCAACGCTGGGGATTGGGAACCTCCAAACCCCAGCGCTGGACTCACCCTGCAGCCCCCCGCCAACCGGGCCGCTAGGGGCGCTGCCGGTCATTCAGGGGGGGAGAACAGGTAGGGCCCTCTGAGCCCCCGGGGAGCTTCGAAGGCCCCCTGCGCCAAAACACTTGGGCCCCCGCTCCGCTCTCCAGCGCCCTCCCCTCGGCCCGCCCCCCGGCTCGCCACACCGCCGGTGGATCCTGCCTGCCGGCGTCCTGGGGGCTAATCCTAACCCTAGGTGGGCCCCCGAGGGGCCCCTCCCAAGGGTCCTGGCACCGCAACTCCGGGCATTGGGGACCCCCGAGCCCCAGGGCAAGACTAACACTGCTGCCCCTCCACCACCTGGGCCACTAGGGGCGCTGCCGCTCATTCAGGGCTGGAGAAAGGGCAGGGCCCTCTGAGCCCCCGCCGACCTTCGATGGCCCCCTGCCCCAAAGCGCTTGGGCCCATGTTCCCACTAGTCAGCGCCCTCACCTCAACCGGCCCCTCCGCTCGAAAGACAGCAGGCGGATCGGACCTGCCGGCCACCTGGGGGTAACCTTAACCCTAGGGCTGTCCCGGAGGGGCCCCTCCCAAGGGGTCTTGCGCGGCCATGCCGGGGATCCTGGACGTCCTAGCCCCAGGGCCGGACTCACCCTGCAGCCCCCTGGCACCCGGGCTGCTAGGGGCGCCGCCGGTTATTCAGGCGGGAGAAGGGGCAGGGCCCTCGGAGCCCCCGACCTCCTTAGAAGGCCCCGCGCCAAAACCTGTGGGCCCACGGTCCCGCTCGCCAGCTCCCTCCCCTCGGTCCGCCCCACCGCGAGCCACACAGCCAGGGGATTGGGCCTGAAGGCCTCCTGGGGGCTAACCCAAACCCTAGGTGGGTCCCCGAGGGGCCCATCCCAAGGGGCTTGGTGCCCCAATGCCGGGGATTGGGAACCTCCAAACCCCAGCGCTGGACTCACCCTGCAGCCCCCCGCCACCCGGGCCGCTTCAGCCGCCGCCGATCATTCAGGCGGGGAGAACGGGTAGGGCCCTCTGAGCCCCTGGGGAGCTTCGAAGGCCCCCTGCGCCAAAACACTTGGGGCCACGCTCCGCTCTCCAGCGCCCTCTCCTCCGGCCGCCCACCCCCCCCCCCCGCTCGCCACACCGCCCGTGGATCCTTCCTGCCGGCCTCCTGGGGGCTAATTCTAACCTTTGTTCGGCCCCGAAGGGCCACTCCCAAGGGGCCTAGCACCGCAACGCCGGGGATTGGGACTCCCGAGCCCCAGCGCTGGACTCACCCTTTGCCCCACCGCCACCCAGGCCATTATTGGCGCTGCCTATCATTCAGAGCGGGAGAACGTGCAGGGCACTCCGAGCCCCTGACAACTTTTGAAGGCCCCCCCGCGCCAAAACGCTTGGGCCCACGCTCCCAGTCCTCAGCGCCCTCAGCTCGGCCTGCCCCTCTGCTCGCCGCACATCCAGCAGATCGGGCTTGCGGGACTCCTGGGGGCTAACCCGAACTCTAGGTGGGTTCCTGAGGGGCCCCACCCAAGGGGCCTGGCGCCCCAACGCCGGGGATTGGGGACCCGAGACCGAGCGCTGGACTTTACCCGCAGCCCCCAGGCACCTGGGCCGCAGGGGCGCTGCCGGTCATTTAGGCGGGAGAAGGGGCAGGGCCCTCCGAACCCCCGCCGACCTTCGATGGCCCCCCTCCCCAAAGGGCTTGGGCCCACGTTCCCACTAGTCAGCGCCCTCACCTCAACCTGTCGCTCCGCTCAAAAAACAGCAGGCGAATCAGACCTGCCGGCCTCCTGGGGGCTAACCCTAACCCTAGGTCGGTCCCCGAGGGGCCCCTCCCAAGGGGCCTGGAGAGGCACGCCGGGGATCCTGTACCTCCTAGCCACAGGGCCCGACACACCCTGCAGCCCCCGCCACAGGGGCCGCTAGGGGCGCCGCCGGTCATTCAGGCGGGAAAAGGGGCAGGGCCCTCCTAGCCCCTAAGGATCGTCGAAGGCCCCCACGCCAAAACCTGTGGTCCCAAGGTCCCGCTCGCCAGCTCCGTCCCCTCGGCCCGCCCCACCGCGCGCCACACAGCCAGGGGATTGGGCCTGACGGCCTCCTGGGGGCTAACGCAATCCCAGGTGGGTCCCTGAGGGGCCCATCCCAAGGGGCTTGGCGCCCCAACGCTGGGGATTGGGAACCTCCAAACCCCAGCGCTGGAATCACCCTGCAGCCCCCTGCCACCCGGGCCGCTAGGGGCGCCGCCGGTCATTCAGGGGGGAATGGGTAGGGCCCTCCGAGCCCCCGGCGAGCTTCCAAGGCCCCCGCGCCAAAACACTTGGGCCCAAGCTCCGCTCTCCAGCGCCCTCCCCTCCGGCTCCCCCCTCCCCCCCCCCCCCCCCCGCTAGCCACACCGCCGGTGGATCTTACCTGCCGGCCCCCTGGGGGCTAATCCTAACCCTAGTTCGGCCTCCAAGGGGCCCCTCCCAAGGGGCCTGGCACTGCAACGCGGGGGATTGGGACCCCCGAGCCCCAGCGCTGGACTCACCCTCCGCCCCACCGCCACCCAGGCCGTTATTGGCGCCGCGGGTCATTCAGAGCGGGAGAACGTGCAGGGCATTCCGAGCCCCTGACGACTTTGGAAGGCCCCCCGCGCCAAAACGCTTGGGCCCACGCTCCCACTCCTCAGCCCCCTCAGCTCAGCCTGCCCCTCCGCTCGCGGCACATCCAGCAGATAGGGCTTGCCAGCCTCCTGGGGGCTAACCCTAACTCTAGGTGGGCTCCTGAGGGGCACCTCCCCAGGGGCCTGGCGCCCCAACGCAGGGGATTGGGGACCGGAGACCCAGCGCCGGACTCACCCTGCAGCCCCCCGCCACCTGGGTCGCTAGGGAGCCCGCCGGTCATTCAGGGCGTGAGAACGGGCAGGGCCCTCTGTGCCCCAGGTAACTTTCGAAGGCCCCCCCGCTCCAAAATGTTTGGGCCAAGGCTCCACCTCGCCAGCGCCCTCACTCCGCCCGCCCCTCCACTCGCTGCACTGCAGGCATTTCGGGCCTGCCGGCATCCTTCTTGCTAACCCTAAACCTAGGTCGGTCCCCGAGAGGCCCCTGACAAGGGGCCTGGGGCCGCAATGCTGGAGATTGGGGACCCCCGAGCCCCAGGGCAAGACTAACACTGCTGCCGTCCACCACCTGGGCCACTAGGGGCGCTGTCTCTCATTCAGGCCTGGAGAAGGGGCAGGGCCCTCCGAGCCCCCGCGGACCTTCGATGGCCCCCCGCCCCAAAGCGCTTGGGCCCACGTTCCCACTAGTCAGCGCCCTCACCTCAACCCGCCCCTCCGCTCGAAACACAGCAGCCGGATCGGACCTGCCGGCCTCCTGGGGGCTAACCCTAACCCTAGGTCGGTTCCCAAGGGGCCCCTCCCAAGGGGCCATGCGCCGCCATGCCCGGGATCCTGGACGTCCTACCCCAGGGCCGGACTCACCCTGCAGCCACCCGCCACCCGGGCCGCTAGGAGCGCTGCCGGTCATTCAGGCGGTAGAAGGGCCAGGGTCCTACAAGCCCCTGAGGACCTTCAAAGGCCGCCCCAGCGCCAAAACCTGTGGGCCCACGGTCCCGCTCACCAGCTCCCTCCCCAGGCCCGAAGGAACGCGCGCTACACAGCCAGGGGATTGGGCCTGATGGCCTCCTGGGGGCTAAGCCTAACCCAAGGTGGGTCCCCGAGGGGCCCATCCCAAGGTGCTTGGCGCCCCAACGCCAGGGATTGGGGACCCGAGACCCAGCACCGGATTCACCCTGCAGCCCCCCACCCCCGGGGCCGCTAGGGGGCCCGCCGGTTAATCAGGGGGGGAGAACGGGCAGGGCATTCCGAGCCCCTGACGACTTTGGAAGGCCCCCCGCGCCAAAACGCTTGGGCCCACGCTCCCACTCCTCAGCCCCCTCAGCTCAGCCTGCCCCTCCGCTCGCGGCACATCCAGCAGATAGGGCTTGCCAGCCTCCTGGGGGCTAACCCTAACTCTAGGTGGGCTCCTGAGGGGCACCTCCCCAGGGGCCTGGCGCCCCAACGCAGGGGATTGGGGACCGGAGACCCAGCGCCGGACTCACCCTGCAGCCCCCCGCCACCTGGGTCGCTAGGGAGCCCGCCGGTCATTCAGGGCGTGAGAACGGGCAGGGCCCTCTGTGCCCCAGGTAACTTTCGAAGGCCCCCCCGCTCCAAAATGTTTGGGCCAAGGCTCCACCTCGCCAGCGCCCTCACTCCGCCCGCCCCTCCACTCGCTGCACTGCAGGCATTTCGGGCCTGCCGGCATCCTTCTTGCTAACCCTAAACCTAGGTCGGTCCCCGAGAGGCCCCTGACAAGGGGCCTGGGGCCGCAATGCTGGAGATTGGGGACCCCCGAGCCCCAGGGCAAGACTAACACTGCTGCCGTCCACCACCTGGGCCACTAGGGGCGCTGTCTCTCATTCAGGCCTGGAGAAGGGGCAGGGCCCTCCGAGCCCCCGCGGACCTTCGATGGCCCCCCGCCCCAAAGCGCTTGGGCCCACGTTCCCACTAGTCAGCGCCCTCACCTCAACCCGCCCCTCCGCTCGAAACACAGCAGCCGGATCGGACCTGCCGGCCTCCTGGGGGCTAACCCTAACCCTAGGTCGGTTCCCGAGGGGCCCCTCCCAAGGGGCCATGCGCCGCCATGCCCGGGATCCTGGACGTCCTACCCCAGGGCCGGACTCACCCTGCAGCCACCCGCCACCCGGGCCGCTAGGAGCGCTGCCGGTCATTCAGGCGGTAGAAGGGCCAGGGTCCTACAAGCCCCTGAGGACCTTCAAAGGCCGCCCCAGCGCCAAAACCTGTGGGCCCACGGTCCCGCTCACCAGCTCCCTCCCCAGGCCCGAAGGAACGCGCGCTACACAGCCAGGGGATTGGGCCTGATGGCCTCCTGGGGGCTAAGCCTAACCCAAGGTGGGTCCCCGAGGGGCCCATCCCAAGGCGCTTGGCGCCCCAACGCCAGGGATTGGGGACCCGAGACCCAGCACCGGATTCACCCTGCAGCCCCCCACCCCCGGGGCCGCTAGGGGGCCCGCCGGTTAATCAGGGGGGGAGAACGGGCAGGGCACTCTGAGCCCCCAGCGACCTTCGAAGGCCCCCTGCGCCAAAATGTTTGGGCCCAGGCTTCTGCTCGCCAGCGCCCTCACTCCGTCCGCCCCTCCACTCACAGCACAGCCGGCATTTCGGGCCTGCCGGCATCCTGCTTGCTAACCCTAACCCTAGGTCAGTCCCCGAGAGGCCCATTACAAGGGGCCTGGGGCTGCAACGCTGGGGATTGGGGACTCCTGAGCCCCAGGACCAAACTAACACTGCTTTCCTCCACCACCTGGGCCACTAGGGGCACTGCCGCTCATTCAGGGCAGGAGAACATACAGGGCCCTCCCAGCCCCCCGGACCCTCGATGCACCTGCTCCCCAAGCGCTTGGACCCACGTTGCCACTAGTCAGCGCCCTCACCTCAACCCGCCCCTCCGCTCGAAACACAGCAGGCGGATCGGACTACCATACTCCTGGAGGCTAATCCTAACCCTAGGTCGGTCCCCGAAGGGCCCATCTCAAGGGGCTTGGCGCCCCAACGCTGGGGATTGGGACCCTCCGAACCCCAGCGCTGGACTCACCCTGCAGCCCCCCGCCACCCGGGCCGCTAGGGGCGCCGCCAGTCATTCAGGCTCGAGAACTGGTAGGGCCCTCCAAGCCCCTGGCGAGCTTCGTAGGCCGCCTGCGCCAAAACACTTGGGCCCACGCTCCCACTCACCAGCGCCCTCCCCTCGGCCCGCCCCCCCCCCTCGCCACACCGCCCATGGATCCTGCCTGCCGGCCTCCTCGGGGCTAATCCTAACCCTAGGTCGGCCCCCAAGGGGCTCCTCCCAAGAGGTCTGGCACCGCAATGCCAGAGATTGGGGACCCCCGCCCCAGCGCTGGACTCACCCTCCGCCACACCGCCACCCGGGCCTTTATTGGCGCCGCTGCTCATTCAGGGCGGGAGAATGTGCAGGGCACACCGAGCCCCTGGCGCATTTCGAAGGCCCCCACGCCAAACTCTTGGGCCCCCGCTCCCACTCCTCAACGCCCTCAGCTCGGCCTGCCCCTCCGCTCGCTGCACATCCAGCAGATCGGGCTTGCCGGCCTCCTGGGGGCTAACCCTAACTCTAGGTGGGCTCCTTAGGGGCCCCTCGCAAGGGGCCTGGTGCCCCAACGCCTGGGATTGGGGACCCGAGACCCAGCGCTGGACTCACCCTCCGCCCCACCGCCACCCGGGCCGTTATTGGCGCCGCCTGTCATCAGGGCGGCAGAACAGGCAGGGCCCTCCGAGCCCCCTTCCACATTCGATGGCCCCCCGCCCCAAGGCGCTTGGGCCCACGTTGCCACTAGTCAGCGCCCTCACCTCAACCCGCCCCTCCGCTGGAAACACAGCAAGCAGATTGCACCTGCCGGCCGCATGGGGGCTAACGTGAACCCTAGGTTGGTCCCCGATGGGACCCTCCCAAGGGGCTTGGCAACCCAACGCCAGGGATTGGGAACCACTGAACCCCAGCGGTGGAATCACCCTGCAGGCCCCCGCCACTCCGGCCGCTAGGGGCGCCGCCGTTCATTCAAGCGGGAGAGGGAGCAGGGCCCTCCTAGACCCTGATGACCTTCGAAGGCCCCTGCGCCAAAATGGTTGGGCCCTTGCTCCCACTCCTCAGCGCCCTCAGCTCGGCCTACCCCTCTGATCGCCGCACATCCAGCAGGTCGGGCTTGCCGGCCTCCCGGGGGCTAACACTAACTCTAGGTGAGTTCCTGAGGGGCCCCACCCAAGGGCCCGGCGCCGCAGCGGCGGAGGTTGGGGACCAGAGACCCAGCGCCGGACTCACCCTGCAGCCCCCCGCCACCTGGGCCTCTAGGGGGCCCACCGGTCATACAGGGCGGGAGAACGGGCAGGGCACTCTGAGCTCCCGGCTACCTTCGAAGGACCCCTCGCCAAATGTTTGGCCCCAGGCTTCCGCTCGCCGGCGCCCTCATTCGGCCCGCCCCTCCACTCGCTGCACAGCGTTCATTTCGGGCCTGCCGGCATCCTGCTTGCTAACCCTGACCCTAGGTAGTCCCCGAGAGGCCCCAGACAAGGGGCCTGGGGCTGCAACACTGGGGATTGGGGACCCCCGAGCCCCAGGGCCAGACTAACACTGCTGCCCCTCCACCACCTGGGCACTAGGGGCGCTGCCGCTCATTCCCGGCGGGAGAACGGGCAGGGCCCTCCGGCACCCGCCGACCTTCGATGGCCCCCCCCGCCCCAAAGCGCTTGGGCCCACGTTCCCTCTAGTCAGCGCCCTCACCTCAACCTGCCCCACCGCTCCAAACACAGCAGGCGGATTGGACCTGCCGGCCTCCTGGGGGCTAACCCTAACCCCAGGTCAGTCCCCGAGGGTCCCCTCCGAAGGGGCCTTGTGCAGCCACGCCCGGGATCCTGGACGTCCTAGCCCCAGGGCCGGACACACCCTGAAGCCCCCGCCACCAGGGCCGCTAGGGGCGCCGCCGGTCATTCAGGCGGGAGAACGGGCAGGGCCCTACTAGCCCCTGAGGCTCTTCGAAGGCCCCCACGCCAAAACCTGTGGGCCCACGGTCCCGCTTGCCAGCTCCGTCCCCTCGGCCCGCCCCTCCGCGCGCCACACAGCCAGGGGATTGGGCCTGACGGCCTCCTGGGGGCTCACGCAAACCCTAGGTGGGTCCCCAAGGGGACCATCCCAAGGGGTTTGGCGCCCCAACGCCGGGAATTGGGAACCTCCAAACCCTAGCGCTGGACTCACCCTGCAGCCCCACGCCACCAGGGCCACTAGGAGCGCTGCCGGTCATTAAGGGGGGGAGAACGGGTAAGGCCCTTCGAATTCCCGGGGAGCTTCGAAGGCCCCTGCGCCTAAACACTTGGGCCCACGCTCCGCTCTCCAGCGCCCTCCCCTCCGGCCGCCCCCTCCCCGCTCGCCACACCGCCCCTGGATCCTGCCTGCCGGCCTCCTGGGGGCTAATCCTAACCCTTGTTCGGCTCCCGAGGGGCCACTCCCAAGGGGCCTGGCACCGCAACGCCGGGGATTGGGACCCCCGAGCCCCAGCGCTGGACTCACCCTCTGCCCCACCGCCACCCAGGCCGTTATTGGCGCCGCCGGTCATTCAGAGTGGGAGAACGTGCAGGCACTCCGAGCCCCTGATGACTTTCGAAGGCCCCCCGCGCCAAAACGCTTGGGCCCACGTTCCCACTCTTCAGCGCCCTCAGCTCGGCCTGCCCCTCCGTTCGCCGCACCTCCAGCAGATCGGGCTTGCGGGAGTCCTGGGGGCTAACCCTAACTCTAGGTGGGCTCCTGAGGGGCCCCACCCAAGGGGCCTGGTGCCCCAACGCCGGGGATTGAGGACCCGAGACCAAGCGCCGGACTTTACCCGCAGCCCCCCGCCACCTGGGCCGCTAGGGGGCCCGCCGGTCATTCAGGGCGTGAGAACGGGCAGGGCCCTCTGTGCCCCAGGCAACCTTCGAAGGCCCCCCCACGCCAAAACGGTTGGGCCTACGCTCCCACTCCTCAGAGCCCTCAGCTCGGCCTACCCCTCTGCTCGCCGCACATCCAGCAGGTCGGGCTTGCCGGCCTCCCGGGGGCTAACACTAACTCTAGGTGGGCTCCTGAGGGGCCCCACACAAGGTGCCTGGCGCCACAGCGGCGGAGGTTGGGGACCCGAGACCCAGCGCCGGACTCACCCTGCAGCCCCCCGCCACCTGGGCCTCTAGGGGGCCCACCGGTCCTACGGGGCGGGAGAAGGGGCAGGGCCCTCCTAGCCCCTGAGGATCTTCGAAGTCCCCCACGCCAAAACCTGTGGGCCCACGGTCCCGCTCGCCAGCTCCGTCCCCTCGGCCCGCCCCACCGCGTGCCACACAGCCAGGGGATTGGGCCTGACGGGCTCCTGGGGGCTAACCCTAACCCTTGTTGGTCCCCGAGGGGCCCCTCCCAAGGGGCCTTGCGCTGCCACGCCCGGGATCCTGGACGTCCTAGCCCCAGGGCCGGACACACCCTGAAGCCCCCGCCACCAGGGCCGCTAGGGGCGCCGCCGGTCATTCAGGCGGGAGAAGGGGCAGGGCCCTCCTAGCCCCTGAGGATCTTCGAAGGCCCCCACGCCAAAACCTGTGGTCCCAAGGTCCCGCTCGCCAGCTCTGTCCACTCGGCCCGCCCCACCGCGCGCCACACAGCTAGGGGATTGGGCCTGACGGCCTCCTGGGGGCTAACGCAAACCCTAGGTGGGTCCCCGAGGGGCCCATCCCAAGGATCTTGGCACCCCAACGCTGGGGATTGGGAACCTCCAAACCCCAGCGCTGGACTCACCCTGCAGCCCCCCGCCAACCGGGCCGCTAGGGGCGCTGCCGGTCATTCAGGGGGGGAGAACAGGTAGGGCCCTCTGAGCCCCCGGGGAGCTTCGAAGGCCCCCTGCGCCAAAACACTTGGGCCCACGCTCCGCTCTCCAGCGCCCTCCCCTCGGCCCGCCCCCCGGCTCGCCACACCGCCGGTGGATCCTGCCTGCCGGCGTCCTGGGGGCTAATCCTAACCCTAGGTGGGCCCCCGAGGGGCCCCTCCCAAGGGTCCTGGCACCGCAACTCCGGGCATTGGGGACCCCCGAGCCCCAGGGCAAGACTAACACTGCTGCCCCTCCACCACCTGGGCCACTAGGGGCGCTGCCGCTCATTCAGGGCTGGAGAAAGGGCAGGGCCCTCTGAGCCCCCGCCGACCTTCGATGGCCCCCTGCCCCAAAGCGCTTGGGCCCATGTTCCCACTAGTCAGCGCCCTCACCTCAACCGGCCCCTCCGCTCGAAAGACAGCAGGCGGATCGGACCTGCCGGCCACCTGGGGGTAACCTTAACCCTAGGGCTGTCCCGGAGGGGCCCCTCCCAAGGGGTCTTGCGCGGCCATGCCGGGGATCCTGGACGTCCTAGCCCCAGGGCCGGACTCACCCTGCAGCCCCCTGGCACCCGGGCTGCTAGGGGCGCCGCCGGTTATTCAGGCGGGAGAAGGGGCAGGGCCCTCGGAGCCCCCGACCTCCTTAGAAGGCCCCGCGCCAAAACCTGTGGGCCCACGGTCCCGCTCGCCAGCTCCCTCCCCTCGGTCCGCCCCACCGCGAGCCACACAGCCAGGGGATTGGGCCTGAAGGCCTCCTGGGGGCTAACCCAAACCCTAGGTGGGTCCCCGAGGGGCCCATCCCAAGGGGCTTGGTGCCCCAATGCCGGGGATTGGGAACCTCCAAACCCCAGCGCTGGACTCACCCTGCAGCCCCCCGCCACCCGGGCCGCTTCAGCCGCCGCCGATCATTCAGGCGGGGAGAACGGGTAGGGCCCTCTGAGCCCCTGGGGAGCTTCGAAGGCCCCCTGCGCCAAAACACTTGGGGCCACGCTCCGCTCTCCAGCGCCCTCTCCTCCGGCCGCCCACCCCCCCCCCCCGCTCGCCACACCGCCCGTGGATCCTTCCTGCCGGCCTCCTGGGGGCTAATTCTAACCTTTGTTCGGCCCCGAAGGGCCACTCCCAAGGGGCCTAGCACCGCAACGCCGGGGATTGGGACTCCCGAGCCCCAGCGCTGGACTCACCCTTTGCCCCACCGCCACCCAGGCCATTATTGGCGCTGCCTATCATTCAGAGCGGGAGAACGTGCAGGGCACTCCGAGCCCCTGACAACTTTTGAAGGCCCCCCCGCGCCAAAACGCTTGGGCCCACGCTCCCAGTCCTCAGCGCCCTCAGCTCGGCCTGCCCCTCTGCTCGCCGCACATCCAGCAGATCGGGCTTGCGGGACTCCTGGGGGCTAACCCGAACTCTAGGTGGGTTCCTGAGGGGCCCCACCCAAGGGGCCTGGCGCCCCAACGCCGGGGATTGGGGACCCGAGACCGAGCGCTGGACTTTACCCGCAGCCCCCAGGCACCTGGGCCGCAGGGGCGCTGCCGGTCATTTAGGCGGGAGAAGGGGCAGGGCCCTCCGAACCCCCGCCGACCTTCGATGGCCCCCCTCCCCAAAGGGCTTGGGCCCACGTTCCCACTAGTCAGCGCCCTCACCTCAACCTGTCGCTCCGCTCAAAAAACAGCAGGCGAATCAGACCTGCCGGCCTCCTGGGGGCTAACCCTAACCCTAGGTCGGTCCCCGAGGGGCCCCTCCCAAGGGGCCTGGAGAGGCACGCCGGGGATCCTGTACCTCCTAGCCACAGGGCCCGACACACCCTGCAGCCCCCGCCACAGGGGCCGCTAGGGGCGCCGCCGGTCATTCAGGCGGGAAAAGGGGCAGGGCCCTCCTAGCCCCTAAGGATCGTCGAAGGCCCCCACGCCAAAACCTGTGGTCCCAAGGTCCCGCTCGCCAGCTCCGTCCCCTCGGCCCGCCCCACCGCGCGCCACACAGCCAGGGGATTGGGCCTGACGGCCTCCTGGGGGCTAACGCAATCCCAGGTGGGTCCCTGAGGGGCCCATCCCAAGGGGCTTGGCGCCCCAACGCTGGGGATTGGGAACCTCCAAACCCCAGCGCTGGAATCACCCTGCAGCCCCCTGCCACCCGGGCCGCTAGGGGCGCCGCCGGTCATTCAGGGGGGAATGGGTAGGGCCCTCCGAGCCCCCGGCGAGCTTCCAAGGCCCCCGCGCCAAAACACTTGGGCCCAAGCTCCGCTCTCCAGCGCCCTCCCCTCCGGCTCCCCCCTCCCCCCCCCCCCCGCTAGCCACACCGCCGGTGGATCTTACCTGCCGGCCCCCTGGGGGCTAATCCTAACCCTAGTTCGGCCTCCAAGGGGCCCCTCCCAAGGGGCCTGGCACTGCAACGCGGGGGATTGGGACCCCCGAGCCCCAGCGCTGGACTCACCCTCCGCCCCACCGCCACCCAGGCCGTTATTGGCGCCGCGGGTCATTCAGAGCGGGAGAACGTGCAGGGCATTCCGAGCCCCTGACGACTTTGGAAGGCCCCCCGCGCCAAAACGCTTGGGCCCACGCTCCCACTCCTCAGCCCCCTCAGCTCAGCCTGCCCCTCCGCTCGCGGCACATCCAGCAGATAGGGCTTGCCAGCCTCCTGGGGGCTAACCCTAACTCTAGGTGGGCTCCTGAGGGGCACCTCCCCAGGGGCCTGGCGCCCCAACGCAGGGGATTGGGGACCGGAGACCCAGCGCCGGACTCACCCTGCAGCCCCCCGCCACCTGGGTCGCTAGGGAGCCCGCCGGTCATTCAGGGCGTGAGAACGGGCAGGGCCCTCTGTGCCCCAGGTAACTTTCGAAGGCCCCCCCCGCTCCAAAATGTTTGGGCCAAGGCTCCACCTCGCCAGCGCCCTCACTCCGCCCGCCCCTCCACTCGCTGCACTGCAGGCATTTCGGGCCTGCCGGCATCCTTCTTGCTAACCCTAACCCTAGGTCGGTCCCCGAGAGGCCCCTGACAAGGGGCCTGGGGCCGCAATGCTGGAGATTGGGGACCCCCGAGCCCCAGGGCAAGACTAACACTGCTGCCGTCCACCACCTGGGCCACTAGGGGCGCTGTCTCTCATTCAGGCCTGGAGAAGGGGCAGGGCCCTCTGAGCCCCCGCGGACCTTCGATGGCCCCCCGCCCCAAAGCGCTTGGGCCCACGTTCCCACTAGTCAGCGCCCTCACCTCAACCCGCCACTCCGCTCGAAACACAGCAGCCGGATCGGACCTGCCGGCCTCCTGGGGGCTAACCCTAACCCTAGGTCGGTTCCCGAGGGGCCCCTCCCAAGGGGCCATGCGCCGCCATGCCTGGGATCCTGGACGTCCTACCCCAGGGCCGGACTCACCCTGCAGCCACCCGCCACCCGGGCCGCTAGGAGCGCTGCCGGTCATTCAGGCGGTAGAAGGGCCAGGGTCCTACAAGCCCCTGACGACCTTCAAAGGCTGCCCCAGCGCCAAAACCTGTGGGCCCACGGTCCCGCTCACCAGCTCCCTCCCCAGGCCCGAAGGAACGCGCTACACAGCCAGGGGATTGGGCCTGATGGCCTCCTGGGGGCTAAGCCTAACCCAAGGTGGGTCCCCGAGGGGCCCATCCCAAGGTGCTTGGCGCCCCAACGCCAGGGATTGGGGACCCGAGACCCAGCACCGGATTCACCCTGCAGCCCCCCACCCCCGGGGCTGCTAGGGGGCCCGCCGGTTAATCAGGGGGGGAGAACGGGCAGGGCACTCTGAGCCCCCAGCGACCTTCGAAGGCCCCCTGCGCCAAAATGTTTGGGCCCAGGCTTCTGCTCGCCAGCGCCCTCACTCCGTCCGCCCCTCCACTCACAGCACAGCCGGCATTTCGGGCCTGCCGGCATCCTGCTTGCTAACCCTAACCCTAGGTCAGTCCCCGAGAGGCCCATTACAAGGGGCCTGGGGCTGCAACGCTGGGGATTGGGGACTCCTGAGCCCCAGGACCAAACTAACACTGCTTTCCTCCACCACCTGCGCCACTAGGGGCACTGCCGCTCATTCAGGGCAGGAGAACATACAGGGCCCTCCCAGCCCCCCGGACCCTCGATGCACCTGCTCCCCAAGCGCTTGGACCCACGTTGCCACTAGTCAGCGCCCTCACCTCAACCCGCCCCTCCGCTCGAAACACAGCAGGCGGATCGGACTACCATACTCCTGGAGGCTAATCCTAACCCTAGGTCGGTCCCCGAAGGGCCCATCTCAAGGGGCTTGGCGCCCCAACGCTGGGGATTGGGACCCTCCGAACCCCAGCGCTGGACTCACCCTGCAGCCCCCCGCCACCCGGGCCGCTAGGGGCGCCGCCAGTCATTCAGGCTCGAGAACTGGTAGGGCCCTCCAAGCCCCTGGCGAGCTTCGTAGGCCGCCTGCGCCAAAACACTTGGGCCCACGCTCCCACTCACCAGCGCCCTCCCCTCGGCCCGCCCCCCCCCCCCCCTCGCCACACCGCCCATGGATCCTGCCTGCCGGCCTCCTCGGGGCTAATCCTAACCCTAGGTCGGCCCCCAAGGGGCTCCTCCCAAGAGGTCTGGCACCGCAATGCCAGAGATTGGGGACCCCCGCCCCAGCGCTGGACTCACCCTCCGCCACACCGCCACCCGGGCCTTTATTGGCGCCGCTGCTCATTCAGGGCGGGAGAATGTGCAGGGCACACCGAGCCCCTGGCGCATTTCGAAGGCCCCCACGCCAAACTCTTGGGCCCCCGCTCCCACTCCTCAACGCCCTCAGCTCGGCCTGCCCCTCCGCTCGCTGCACATCCAGCAGATCGGGCTTGCCGGCCTCCTGGGGGCTAACCCTAACTCTAGGTGGGCTCCTTAGGGGCCCCTCGCAAGGGGCCTGGTGCCCCAACGCCTGGGATTGGGGACCCGAGACCCAGCGCTGGACTCACCCTCCGCCCCACCGCCACCCGGGCCGTTATTGGCGCCGCCTGTCATCAGGGCGGCAGAACAGGCAGGGCCCTCCGAGCCCCCTTCCACATTCGATGGCCCCCCGCCCCAAGGCGCTTGGGCCCACGTTGCCACTAGTCAGCGCCCTCACCTCAACCCGCCCCTCCGCTGGAAACACAGCAAGCAGATTGCACCTGCCGGCCGCATGGGGGCTAACGTGAACCCTAGGTTGGTCCCCGATGGGACCCTCCCAAGGGGCTTGGCAACCCAACGCCGGGGATTGGGAACCACTGAACCCCAGCGGTGGAATCACCCTGCAGGCCCCCGCCACTCCGGCCGCTAGGGGCGCCGCCGTTCATTCAAGCGGGAGAGGGAGCAGGGCCCTCCTAGACCCTGATGACCTTCGAAGGCCCCTGCGCCAAAATGGTTGGGCCCTTGCTCCCACTCCTCAGCGCCCTCAGCTCGGCCTACCCCTCTGATCGCCGCACATCCAGCAGGTCGGGCTTGCCGGCCTCCCGGGGGCTAACACTAACTCTAGGTGAGTTCCTGAGGGGCCCCACCCAAGGGCCCGGCGCCGCAGCGGCGGAGGTTGGGGACCAGAGACCCAGCGCCGGACTCACCCTGCAGCCCCCCGCCACCTGGGCCTCTAGGGGGCCCACCGGTCATACAGGGCGGGAGAACGGGCAGGGCACTCTGAGCTCCCGGCTACCTTCGAAGGACCCCTCGCCAAATGTTTGGCCCCAGGCTTCCGCTCGCCGGCGCCCTCATTCGGCCCGCCCCTCCACTCGCTGCACAGCGTTCATTTCGGGCCTGCCGGCATCCTGCTTGCTAACCCTGACCCTAGGTAGTCCCCGAGAGGCCCCAGACAAGGGGCCTGGGGCTGCAACACTGGGGATTGGGGACCCCCGAGCCCCAGGGCCAGACTAACACTGCTGCCCCTCCACCACCTGGGCACTAGGGGCGCTGCCGCTCATTCCCGGCGGGAGAACGGGCAGGGCCCTCCGGCACCCGCCGACCTTCGATGGCCCCCCCCGCCCCAAAGCGCTTGGGCCCACGTTCCCTCTAGTCAGCGCCCTCACCTCAACCTGCCCCACCGCTCCAAACACAGCAGGCGGATTGGACCTGCCGGCCTCCTGGGGGCTAACCCTAACCCCAGGTCAGTCCCCGAGGGTCCCCTCCGAAGGGGCCTTGTGCAGCCACGCCCGGGATCCTGGACGTCCTAGCCCCAGGGCCGGACACACCCTGAAGCCCCCGCCACCAGGGCCGCTAGGGGCGCCGCCGGTCATTCAGGCGGGAGAACGGGCAGGGCCCTACTAGCCCCTGAGGCTCTTCGAAGGCCCCCACGCCAAAACCTGTGGGCCCACGGTCCCGCTTGCCAGCTCCGTCCCCTCGGCCCGCCCCTCCGCGCGCCACACAGCCAGGGGATTGGGCCTGACGGCCTCCTGGGGGCTCACGCAAACCCTAAGTGGATCCCCAAGGGGACCATCCCAAGGGGTTTGGCGCCCCAACGCCGGGAATTGGGAACCTCCAAACCCTAGCGCTGGACTCACCCTGCAGCCCCACGCCACCAGGGCCACTAGGAGCGCTGCCGGTCATTAAGGGGGGGAGAACGGGTAAGGCCCTTCGAATTCCCGGGGAGCTTCGAAGGCCCCTGCGCCTAAACACTTGGGCCCACGCTCCGCTCTCCAGCGCCCTCCCCTCCGGCCGCCCCCTCCCCGCTCGCCACACCGCCCCTGGATCCTGCCTGCCGGCCTCCTGGGGGCTAATCCTAACCCTTGTTCGGCTCCCGAGGGGCCACTCCCAAGGGGCCTGGCACCGCAACGCCGGGGATTGGGACCCCCGAGCCCCAGCGCTGGACTCACCCTCTGCCCCACCGCCACCCAGGCCGTTATTGGCGCCGCCGGTCATTCAGAGTGGGAGAACGTGCAGGCACTCCGAGCCCCTGATGACTTTCGAAGGCCCCCCGCGCCAAAACGCTTGGGCCCACGTTCCCACTCTTCAGCGCCCTCAGCTCGGCCTGCCCCTCCGTTCGCCGCACCTCCAGCAGATCGGGCTTGCGGGAGTCCTGGGGGCTAACCCTAACTCTAGGTGGGCTCCTGAGGGGCCCCACCCAAGGGGCCTGGTGCCCCAACGCCGGGGATTGAGGACCCGAGACCAAGCGCCGGACTTTACCCGCAGCCCCCCGCCACCTGGGCCGCTAGGGGGCCCGCCGGTCATTCAGGGCGTGAGAACGGGCAGGGCCCTCTGTGCCCCAGGCAACCTTCGAAGGCCCCCCCACGCCAAAACGGTTGGGCCTACGCTCCCACTCCTCAGAGCCCTCAGCTCGGCCTACCCCTCTGCTCGCCGCACATCCAGCAGGTCGGGCTTGCCGGCCTCCCGGGGGCTAACACTAACTCTAGGTGGGCTCCTGAGGGGCCCCACACAAGGTGCCTGGCGCCACAGCGGCGGAGGTTGGGGACCCGAGACCCAGCGCCGGACTCACCCTGCAGCCCCCCGCCACCTGGGCCTCTAGGGGGCCCACCGGTCCTACGGGGCGGGAGAAGGGGCAGGGCCCTCCTAGCCCCTGAGGATCTTCGAAGTCCCCCACGCCAAAACCTGTGGGCCCACGGTCCCGCTCGCCAGCTCCGTCCCCTCGGCCCGCCCCACCGCGTGCCACACAGCCAGGGGATTGGGCCTGACGGGCTCCTGGGGGCTAACCCTAACCCTTGTTGGTCCCCGAGGGGCCCCTCCCAAGGGGCCTTGCGCTGCCACGCCCGGGATCCTGGACGTCCTAGCCCCAGGGCCGGACACACCCTGAAGCCCCCGCCACCAGGGCCGCTAGGGGCGCCGCCGGTCATTCAGGCGGGAGAAGGGGCAGGGCCCTCCTAGCCCCTGAGGATCTTCGAAGGCCCCCACGCCAAAACCTGTGGTCCCAAGGTCCCGCTCGCCAGCTCTGTCCACTCGGCCCGCCCCACCGCGCGCCACACAGCTAGGGGATTGGGCCTGACGGCCTCCTGGGGGCTAACGCAAACCCTAGGTGGGTCCCCGAGGGGCCCATCCCAAGGATCTTGGCACCCCAACGCTGGGGATTGGGAACCTCCAAACCCCAGCGCTGGACTCACCCTGCAGCCCCCCGCCAACCGGGCCGCTAGGGGCGCTGCCGGTCATTCAGGGGGGGAGAACAGGTAGGGCCCTCTGAGCCCCCGGGGAGCTTCGAAGGCCCCCTGCGCCAAAACACTTGGGCCCACGCTCCGCTCTCCAGCGCCCTCCCCTCGGCCCGCCCCCCGGCTCGCCACACCGCCGGTGGATCCTGCCTGCCGGCGTCCTGGGGGCTAATCCTAACCCTAGGTGGGCCCCCGAGGGGCCCCTCCCAAGGGTCCTGGCACCGCAACTCCGGGCATTGGGGACCCCCGAGCCCCAGGGCAAGACTAACACTGCTGCCCCTCCACCACCTGGGCCACTAGGGGCGCTGCCGCTCATTCAGGGCTGGAGAAAGGGCAGGGCCCTCTGAGCCCCCGCCGACCTTCGATGGCCCCCTGCCCCAAAGCGCTTGGGCCCATGTTCCCACTAGTCAGCGCCCTCACCTCAACCGGCCCCTCCGCTCGAAAGACAGCAGGCGGATCGGACCTGCCGGCCACCTGGGGGTAACCTTAACCCTAGGGCTGTCCCGGAGGGGCCCCTCCCAAGGGGTCTTGCGCGGCCATGCCGGGGATCCTGGACGTCCTAGCCCCAGGGCCGGACTCACCCTGCAGCCCCCTGGCACCCGGGCTGCTAGGGGCGCCGCCGGTTATTCAGGCGGGAGAAGGGGCAGGGCCCTCGGAGCCCCCGACCTCCTTAGAAGGCCCCGCGCCAAAACCTGTGGGCCCACGGTCCCGCTCGCCAGCTCCCTCCCCTCGGTCCGCCCCACCGCGAGCCACACAGCCAGGGGATTGGGCCTGAAGGCCTCCTGGGGGCTAACCCAAACCCTAGGTGGGTCCCCGAGGGGCCCATCCCAAGGGGCTTGGTGCCCCAATGCCGGGGATTGGGAACCTCCAAACCCCAGCGCTGGACTCACCCTGCAGCCCCCCGCCACCCGGGCCGCTTCAGCCGCCGCCGATCATTCAGGCGGGGAGAACGGGTAGGGCCCTCTGAGCCCCTGGGGAGCTTCGAAGGCCCCCTGCGCCAAAACACTTGGGGCCACGCTCCGCTCTCCAGCGCCCTCTCCTCCGGCCGCCCACCCCCCCCCCCCCGCTCGCCACACCGCCCGTGGATCCTTCCTGCCGGCCTCCTGGGGGCTAATTCTAACCTTTGTTCGGCCCCGAAGGGCCACTCCCAAGGGGCCTAGCACCGCAACGCCGGGGATTGGGACTCCCGAGCCCCAGCGCTGGACTCACCCTTTGCCCCACCGCCACCCAGGCCATTATTGGCGCTGCCTATCATTCAGAGCGGGAGAACGTGCAGGGCACTCCGAGCCCCTGACAACTTTTGAAGGCCCCCCCGCGCCAAAACGCTTGGGCCCACGCTCCCAGTCCTCAGCGCCCTCAGCTCGGCCTGCCCCTCTGCTCGCCGCACATCCAGCAGATCGGGCTTGCGGGACTCCTGGGGGCTAACCCGAACTCTAGGTGGGTTCCTGAGGGGCCCCACCCAAGGGGCCTGGCGCCCCAACGCCGGGGATTGGGGACCCGAGACCGAGCGCTGGACTTTACCCGCAGCCCCCAGGCACCTGGGCCGCAGGGGCGCTGCCGGTCATTTAGGCGGGAGAAGGGGCAGGGCCCTCCGAACCCCCGCCGACCTTCGATGGCCCCCCTCCCCAAAGGGCTTGGGCCCACGTTCCCACTAGTCAGCGCCCTCACCTCAACCTGTCGCTCCGCTCAAAAAACAGCAGGCGAATCAGACCTGCCGGCCTCCTGGGGGCTAACCCTAACCCTAGGTCGGTCCCCGAGGGGCCCCTCCCAAGGGGCCTGGAGAGGCACGCCGGGGATCCTGTACCTCCTAGCCACAGGGCCCGACACACCCTGCAGCCCCCGCCACAGGGGCCGCTAGGGGCGCCGCCGGTCATTCAGGCGGGAAAAGGGGCAGGGCCCTCCTAGCCCCTAAGGATCGTCGAAGGCCCCCACGCCAAAACCTGTGGTCCCAAGGTCCCGCTCGCCAGCTCCGTCCCCTCGGCCCGCCCCACCGCGCGCCACACAGCCAGGGGATTGGGCCTGACGGCCTCCTGGGGGCTAACGCAATCCCAGGTGGGTCCCTGAGGGGCCCATCCCAAGGGGCTTGGCGCCCCAACGCTGGGGATTGGGAACCTCCAAACCCCAGCGCTGGAATCACCCTGCAGCCCCCTGCCACCCGGGCCGCTAGGGGCGCCGCCGGTCATTCAGGGGGGAATGGGTAGGGCCCTCCGAGCCCCCGGCGAGCTTCCAAGGCCCCCGCGCCAAAACACTTGGGCCCAAGCTCCGCTCTCCAGCGCCCTCCCCTCCGGCTCCCCCCTCCCCCCCTCCCCCCCCCCCGCTAGCCACACCGCCGGTGGATCTTACCTGCCGGCCCCCTGGGGGCTAATCCTAACCCTAGTTCGGCCTCCAAGGGGCCCCTCCCAAGGGGCCTGGCACTGCAACGCGGGGGATTGGGACCCCCGAGCCCCAGCGCTGGACTCACCCTCCGCCCCACCGCCACCCAGGCCGTTATTGGCGCCGCGGGTCATTCAGAGCGGGAGAACGTGCAGGGCATTCCGAGCCCCTGACGACTTTGGAAGGCCCCCCGCGCCAAAACGCTTGGGCCCACGCTCCCACTCCTCAGCCCCCTCAGCTCAGCCTGCCCCTCCGCTCGCGGCACATCCAGCAGATAGGGCTTGCCAGCCTCCTGGGGGCTAACCCTAACTCTAGGTGGGCTCCTGAGGGGCACCTCCCCAGGGGCCTGGCGCCCCAACGCAGGGGATTGGGGACCGGAGACCCAGCGCCGGACTCACCCTGCAGCCCCCCGCCACCTGGGTCGCTAGGGAGCCCGCCGGTCATTCAGGGCGTGAGAACGGGCAGGGCCCTCTGTGCCCCAGGTAACTTTCGAAGGCCCCCCCCGCTCCAAAATGTTTGGGCCAAGGCTCCACCTCGCCAGCGCCCTCACTCCGCCCGCCCCTCCACTCGCTGCACTGCAGGCATTTCGGGCCTGCCGGCATCCTTCTTGCTAACCCTAACCCTAGGTCGGTCCCCGAGAGGCCCCTGACAAGGGGCCTGGGGCCGCAATGCTGGAGATTGGGGACCCCCGAGCCCCAGGGCAAGACTAACACTGCTGCCGTCCACCACCTGGGCCACTAGGGGCGCTGTCTCTCATTCAGGCCTGGAGAAGGGGCAGGGCCCTCTGAGCCCCCGCGGACCTTCGATGGCCCCCCGCCCCAAAGCGCTTGGGCCCACGTTCCCACTAGTCAGCGCCCTCACCTCAACCCGCCACTCCGCTCGAAACACAGCAGCCGGATCGGACCTGCCGGCCTCCTGGGGGCTAACCCTAACCCTAGGTCGGTTCCCGAGGGGCCCCTCCCAAGGGGCCATGCGCCGCCATGCCTGGGATCCTGGACGTCCTACCCCAGGGCCGGACTCACCCTGCAGCCACCCGCCACCCGGGCCGCTAGGAGCGCTGCCGGTCATTCAGGCGGTAGAAGGGCCAGGGTCCTACAAGCCCCTGACGACCTTCAAAGGCCGCCCCAGCGCCAAAACCTGTGGGCCCACGGTCCCGCTCACCAGCTCCCTCCCCAGGCCCGAAGGAACGCGCGCTACACAGCCAGGGGATTGGGCCTGATGGCCTCCTGGGGGCTAAGCCTAACCCAAGGTGGGTCCCCGAGGGGCCCATCCCAAGGTGCTTGGCGCCCCAACGCCAGGGATTGGGGACCCGAGACCCAGCACCGGATTCACCCTGCAGCCCCCCACCCCCGGGGCCGCTAGGGGGCCCGCCGGTTAATCAGGGGGGGAGAACGGGCAGGGCACTCTGAGCCCCCAGCGACCTTCGAAGGCCCCCTGCGCCAAAATGTTTGGGCCCAGGCTTCTGCTCGCCAGCGCCCTCACTCCGTCCGCCCCTCCACTCACAGCACAGCCGGCATTTCGGGCCTGCCGGCATCCTGCTTGCTAACCCTAACCCTAGGTCAGTCCCCGAGAGGCCCATTACAAGGGGCCTGGGGCTGCAACGCTGGGGATTGGGGACTCCTGAGCCCCAGGACCAAACTAACACTGCTTTCCTCCACCACCTGCGCCACTAGGGGCACTGCCGCTCATTCAGGGCAGGAGAACATACAGGGCCCTCCCAGCCCCCCGGACCCTCGATGCACCTGCTCCCCAAGCGCTTGGACCCACGTTGCCACTAGTCAGCGCCCTCACCTCAACCCGCCCCTCCGCTCGAAACACAGCAGGCGGATCGGACTACCATACTCCTGGAGGCTAATCCTAACCCTAGGTCGGTCCCCGAAGGGCCCATCTCAAGGGGCTTGGCGCCCCAACGCTGGGGATTGGGACCCTCCGAACCCCAGCGCTGGACTCACCCTGCAGCCCCCCGCCACCCGGGCCGCTAGGGGCGCCGCCAGTCATTCAGGCTCGAGAACTGGTAGGGCCCTCCAAGCCCCTGGCGAGCTTCGTAGGCCGCCTGCGCCAAAACACTTGGGCCCACGCTCCCACTCACCAGCGCCCTCCCCTCGGCCCGCCCCCCCCCCCCTCGCCACACCGCCCATGGATCCTGCCTGCCGGCCTCCTCGGGGCTAATCCTAACCCTAGGTCGGCCCCCAAGGGGCTCCTCCCAAGAGGTCTGGCACCGCAATGCCAGAGATTGGGGACCCCCGCCCCAGCGCTGGACTCACCCTCCGCCACACCGCCACCCGGGCCTTTATTGGCGCCGCTGCTCATTCAGGGCGGGAGAATGTGCAGGGCACACCGAGCCCCTGGCGCATTTCGAAGGCCCCCACGCCAAACTCTTGGGCCCCCGCTCCCACTCCTCAACGCCCTCAGCTCGGCCTGCCCCTCCGCTCGCTGCACATCCAGCAGATCGGGCTTGCCGGCCTCCTGGGGGCTAACCCTAACTCTAGGTGGGCTCCTTAGGGGCCCCTCGCAAGGGGCCTGGTGCCCCAACGCCTGGGATTGGGGACCCGAGACCCAGCGCTGGACTCACCCTCCGCCCCACCGCCACCCGGGCCGTTATTGGCGCCGCCTGTCATCAGGGCGGCAGAACAGGCAGGGCCCTCCGAGCCCCCTTCCACATTCGATGGCCCCCCGCCCCAAGGCGCTTGGGCCCACGTTGCCACTAGTCAGCGCCCTCACCTCAACCCGCCCCTCCGCTGGAAACACAGCAAGCAGATTGCACCTGCCGGCCGCATGGGGGCTAACGTGAACCCTAGGTTGGTCCCCGATGGGACCCTCCCAAGGGGCTTGGCAACCCAACGCCGGGGATTGGGAACCACTGAACCCCAGCGGTGGAATCACCCTGCAGGCCCCCGCCACTCCGGCCGCTAGGGGCGCCGCCGTTCATTCAAGCGGGAGAGGGAGCAGGGCCCTCCTAGACCCTGATGACCTTCGAAGGCCCCTGCGCCAAAATGGTTGGGCCCTTGCTCCCACTCCTCAGCGCCCTCAGCTCGGCCTACCCCTCTGATCGCCGCACATCCAGCAGGTCGGGCTTGCCGGCCTCCCGGGGGCTAACACTAACTCTAGGTGAGTTCCTGAGGGGCCCCACCCAAGGGCCCGGCGCCGCAGCGGCGGAGGTTGGGGACCAGAGACCCAGCGCCGGACTCACCCTGCAGCCCCCCGCCACCTGGGCCTCTAGGGGGCCCACCGGTCATACAGGGCGGGAGAACGGGCAGGGCACTCTGAGCTCCCGGCTACCTTCGAAGGACCCCTCGCCAAATGTTTGGCCCCAGGCTTCCGCTCGCCGGCGCCCTCATTCGGCCCGCCCCTCCACTCGCTGCACAGCGTTCATTTCGGGCCTGCCGGCATCCTGCTTGCTAACCCTGACCCTAGGTAGTCCCCGAGAGGCCCCAGACAAGGGGCCTGGGGCTGCAACACTGGGGATTGGGGACCCCCGAGCCCCAGGGCCAGACTAACACTGCTGCCCCTCCACCACCTGGGCACTAGGGGCGCTGCCGCTCATTCCCGGCGGGAGAACGGGCAGGGCCCTCCGGCACCCGCCGACCTTCGATGGCCCCCCCCGCCCCAAAGCGCTTGGGCCCACGTTCCCTCTAGTCAGCGCCCTCACCTCAACCTGCCCCACCGCTCCAAACACAGCAGGCGGATTGGACCTGCCGGCCTCCTGGGGGCTAACCCTAACCCCAGGTCAGTCCCCGAGGGTCCCCTCCGAAGGGGCCTTGTGCAGCCACGCCCGGGATCCTGGACGTCCTAGCCCCAGGGCCGGACACACCCTGAAGCCCCCGCCACCAGGGCCGCTAGGGGCGCCGCCGGTCATTCAGGCGGGAGAACGGGCAGGGCCCTACTAGCCCCTGAGGCTCTTCGAAGGCCCCCACGCCAAAACCTGTGGGCCCACGGTCCCGCTTGCCAGCTCCGTCCCCTCGGCCCGCCCCTCCGCGCGCCACACAGCCAGGGGATTGGGCCTGACGGCCTCCTGGGGGCTCACGCAAACCCTAGGTGGGTCCCCAAGGGGACCATCCCAAGGGGTTTGGCGCCCCAACGCCGGGAATTGGGAACCTCCAAACCCTAGCGCTGGACTCACCCTGCAGCCCCACGCCACCAGGGCCACTAGGAGCGCTGCCGGTCATTAAGGGGGGGAGAACGGGTAAGGCCCTTCGAATTCCCGGGGAGCTTCGAAGGCCCCTGCGCCTAAACACTTGGGCCCACGCTCCGCTCTCCAGCGCCCTCCCCTCCGGCCGCCCCCTCCCCGCTCGCCACACCGCCCCTGGATCCTGCCTGCCGGCCTCCTGGGGGCTAATCCTAACCCTTGTTCGGCTCCCGAGGGGCCACTCCCAAGGGGCCTGGCACCGCAACGCCGGGGATTGGGACCCCCGAGCCCCAGCGCTGGACTCACCCTCTGCCCCACCGCCACCCAGGCCGTTATTGGCGCCGCCGGTCATTCAGAGTGGGAGAACGTGCAGGCACTCCGAGCCCCTGATGACTTTCGAAGGCCCCCCGCGCCAAAACGCTTGGGCCCACGTTCCCACTCTTCAGCGCCCTCAGCTCGGCCTGCCCCTCCGTTCGCCGCACCTCCAGCAGATCGGGCTTGCGGGAGTCCTGGGGGCTAACCCTAACTCTAGGTGGGCTCCTGAGGGGCCCCACCCAAGGGGCCTGGTGCCCCAACGCCGGGGATTGAGGACCCGAGACCAAGCGCCGGACTTTACCCGCAGCCCCCCGCCACCTGGGCCGCTAGGGGGCCCGCCGGTCATTCAGGGCGTGAGAACGGGCAGGGCCCTCTGTGCCCCAGGCAACCTTCGAAGGCCCCCCCACGCCAAAACGGTTGGGCCTACGCTCCCACTCCTCAGAGCCCTCAGCTCGGCCTACCCCTCTGCTCGCCGCACATCCAGCAGGTCGGGCTTGCCGGCCTCCCGGGGGCTAACACTAACTCTAGGTGGGCTCCTGAGGGGCCCCACACAAGGTGCCTGGCGCCACAGCGGCGGAGGTTGGGGACCCGAGACCCAGCGCCGGACTCACCCTGCAGCCCCCCGCCACCTGGGCCTCTAGGGGGCCCACCGGTCCTACGGGGCGGGAGAAGGGGCAGGGCCCTCCTAGCCCCTGAGGATCTTCGAAGTCCCCCACGCCAAAACCTGTGGGCCCACGGTCCCGCTCGCCAGCTCCGTCCCCTCGGCCCGCCCCACCGCGTGCCACACAGCCAGGGGATTGGGCCTGACGGGCTCCTGGGGGCTAACCCTAACCCTTGTTGGTCCCCGAGGGGCCCCTCCCAAGGGGCCTTGCGCTGCCACGCCCGGGATCCTGGACGTCCTAGCCCCAGGGCCGGACACACCCTGAAGCCCCCGCCACCAGGGCCGCTAGGGGCGCCGCCGGTCATTCAGGCGGGAGAAGGGGCAGGGCCCTCCTAGCCCCTGAGGATCTTCGAAGGCCCCCACGCCAAAACCTGTGGGCCCATGGTCCCGCTCGCCAGCTCTGTCCACTCGGCCCGCCCCACCGCGCGCCACACAGCTAGGGGATTGGGCCTGACGGCCTCCTGGGGGCTAACGCAAACCCTAGGTGGGTCCCCGAGGGGCCCATCCCAAGGATCTTGGCACCCCAACGCTGGGGATTGGGAACCTCCAAACCCCAGCGCTGGACTCACCCTGCAGCCCCCCGCCAACCGGGCCGCTAGGGGCGCTGCCGGTCATTCAGGGGGGGAGAACAGGTAGGGCCCTCTGAGCCCCCGGGGAGCTTCGAAGGCCCCCTGCGCCAAAACACTTGGGCCCCCGCTCCGCTCTCCAGCGCCCTCCCCTCGGCCCGCCCCCCGGCTCGCCACACCGCCGGTGGATCCTGCCTGCCGGCGTCCTGGGGGCTAATCCTAACCCTAGGTGGGCCCCCGAGGGGCCCCTCCCAAGGGTCCTGGCACCGCAACTCCGGGCATTGGGGACCCCCGAGCCCCAGGGCAAGACTAACACTGCTGCCCCTCCACCACCTGGGCCACTAGGGGCGCTGCCGCTCATTCAGGGCTGGAGAAAGGGCAGGGCCCTCTGAGCCCCCGCCGACCTTCGATGGCCCCCTGCCCCAAAGCGCTTGGGCCCATGTTCCCACTAGTCAGCGCCCTCACCTCAACCGGCCCCTCCGCTCGAAAGACAGCAGGCGGATCGGACCTGCCGGCCACCTGGGGGTAACCTTAACCCTAGGGCTGTCCCGGAGGGGCCCCTCCCAAGGGGTCTTGCGCGGCCATGCCGGGGATCCTGGACGTCCTAGCCCCAGGGCCGGACTCACCCTGCAGCCCCCTGGCACCCGGGCTGCTAGGGGCGCCGCCGGTTATTCAGGCGGGAGAAGGGGCAGGGCCCTCGGAGCCCCCGACCTCCTTAGAAGGCCCCGCGCCAAAACCTGTGGGCCCACGGTCCCGCTCGCCAGCTCCCTCCCCTCGGTCCGCCCCACCGCGAGCCACACAGCCAGGGGATTGGGCCTGAAGGCCTCCTGGGGGCTAACCCAAACCCTAGGTGGGTCCCCGAGGGGCCCATCCCAAGGGGCTTGGTGCCCCAATGCCGGGGATTGGGAACCTCCAAACCCCAGCGCTGGACTCACCCTGCAGCCCCCCGCCACCCGGGCCGCTTCAGCCGCCGCCGATCATTCAGGCGGGGAGAACGGGTAGGGCCCTCTGAGCCCCTGGGGAGCTTCGAAGGCCCCCTGCGCCAAAACACTTGGGGCCACGCTCCGCTCTCCAGCGCCCTCTCCTCCGGCCGCCCACCCCCCCCCCCCGCTCGCCACACCGCCCGTGGATCCTTCCTGCCGGCCTCCTGGGGGCTAATTCTAACCTTTGTTCGGCCCCGAAGGGCCACTCCCAAGGGGCCTAGCACCGCAACGCCGGGGATTGGGACTCCCGAGCCCCAGCGCTGGACTCACCCTTTGCCCCACCGCCACCCAGGCCATTATTGGCGCTGCCTATCATTCAGAGCGGGAGAACGTGCAGGGCACTCCGAGCCCCTGACAACTTTTGAAGGCCCCCCCGCGCCAAAACGCTTGGGCCCACGCTCCCAGTCCTCAGCGCCCTCAGCTCGGCCTGCCCCTCTGCTCGCCGCACATCCAGCAGATCGGGCTTGCGGGACTCCTGGGGGCTAACCCGAACTCTAGGTGGGTTCCTGAGGGGCCCCACCCAAGGGGCCTGGCGCCCCAACGCCGGGGATTGGGGACCCGAGACCGAGCGCTGGACTTTACCCGCAGCCCCCAGGCACCTGGGCCGCAGGGGCGCTGCCGGTCATTTAGGCGGGAGAAGGGGCAGGGCCCTCCGAACCCCCGCCGACCTTCGATGGCCCCCCTCCCCAAAGGGCTTGGGCCCACGTTCCCACTAGTCAGCGCCCTCACCTCAACCTGTCGCTCCGCTCAAAAAACAGCAGGCGAATCAGACCTGCCGGCCTCCTGGGGGCTAACCCTAACCCTAGGTCGGTCCCCGAGGGGCCCCTCCCAAGGGGCCTGGAGAGGCACGCCGGGGATCCTGTACCTCCTAGCCACAGGGCCCGACACACCCTGCAGCCCCCGCCACAGGGGCCGCTAGGGGCGCCGCCGGTCATTCAGGCGGGAAAAGGGGCAGGGCCCTCCTAGCCCCTAAGGATCGTCGAAGGCCCCCACGCCAAAACCTGTGGTCCCAAGGTCCCGCTCGCCAGCTCCGTCCCCTCGGCCCGCCCCACCGCGCGCCACACAGCCAGGGGATTGGGCCTGACGGCCTCCTGGGGGCTAACGCAATCCCAGGTGGGTCCCTGAGGGGCCCATCCCAAGGGGCTTGGCGCCCCAACGCTGGGGATTGGGAACCTCCAAACCCCAGCGCTGGAATCACCCTGCAGCCCCCTGCCACCCGGGCCGCTAGGGGCGCCGCCGGTCATTCAGGGGGGAATGGGTAGGGCCCTCCGAGCCCCCGGCGAGCTTCCAAGGCCCCCGCGCCAAAACACTTGGGCCCAAGCTCCGCTCTCCAGCGCCCTCCCCTCCGGCTCCCCCCTCCCCCCCCCCCCCCCCCGCTAGCCACACCGCCGGTGGATCTTACCTGCCGGCCCCCTGGGGGCTAATCCTAACCCTAGTTCGGCCTCCAAGGGGCCCCTCCCAAGGGGCCTGGCACTGCAACGCGGGGGATTGGGACCCCCGAGCCCCAGCGCTGGACTCACCCTCCGCCCCACCGCCACCCAGGCCGTTATTGGCGCCGCGGGTCATTCAGAGCGGGAGAACGTGCAGGGCATTCCGAGCCCCTGACGACTTTGGAAGGCCCCCCGCGCCAAAACGCTTGGGCCCACGCTCCCACTCCTCAGCCCCCTCAGCTCAGCCTGCCCCTCCGCTCGCGGCACATCCAGCAGATAGGGCTTGCCAGCCTCCTGGGGGCTAACCCTAACTCTAGGTGGGCTCCTGAGGGGCACCTCCCCAGGGGCCTGGCGCCCCAACGCAGGGGATTGGGGACCGGAGACCCAGCGCCGGACTCACCCTGCAGCCCCCCGCCACCTGGGTCGCTAGGGAGCCCGCCGGTCATTCAGGGCGTGAGAACGGGCAGGGCCCTCTGTGCCCCAGGTAACTTTCGAAGGCCCCCCCCGCTCCAAAATGTTTGGGCCAAGGCTCCACCTCGCCAGCGCCCTCACTCCGCCCGCCCCTCCACTCGCTGCACTGCAGGCATTTCGGGCCTGCCGGCATCCTTCTTGCTAACCCTAACCCTAGGTCGGTCCCCGAGAGGCCCCTGACAAGGGGCCTGGGGCCGCAATGCTGGAGATTGGGGACCCCCGAGCCCCAGGGCAAGACTAACACTGCTGCCGTCCACCACCTGGGCCACTAGGGGCGCTGTCTCTCATTCAGGCCTGGAGAAGGGGCAGGGCCCTCCGAGCCCCCGCGGACCTTCGATGGCCCCCCGCCCCAAAGCGCTTGGGCCCACGTTCCCACTAGTCAGCGCCCTCACCTCAACCCGCCACTCCGCTCGAAACACAGCAGCCGGATCGGACCTGCCGGCCTCCTGGGGGCTAACCCTAACCCTAGGTCGGTTCCCGAGGGGCCCCTCCCAAGGGGCCATGCGCCGCCATGCCCGGGATCCTGGACGTCCTACCCCAGGGCCGGACTCACCCTGCAGCCACCCGCCACCCGGGCCGCTAGGAGCGCTGCCGGTCATTCAGGCGGTAGAAGGGCCAGGGTCCTACAAGCCCCTGACGACCTTCAAAGGCCGCCCCAGCGCCAAAACCTGTGGGCCCACGGTCCCGCTCACCAGCTCCCTCCCCAGGCCCGAAGGAACGCGCGCTACACAGCCAGGGGATTGGGCCTGATGGCCTCCTGGGGGCTAAGCCTAACCCAAGGTGGGTCCCCGAGGGGCCCATCCCAAGGCGCTTGGCGCCCCAACGCCAGGGATTGGGGACCCGAGACCCAGCACCGGATTCACCCTGCAGCCCCCCACCCCCGGGGCCGCTAGGGGGCCCGCCGGTTAATCAGGGGGGGAGAACGGGCAGGGCACTCTGAGCCCCCAGCGACCTTCGAAGGCCCCCTGCGCCAAAATGTTTGGGCCCAGGCTTCTGCTCGCCAGCGCCCTCACTCCGTCCGCCCCTCCACTCACAGCACAGCCGGCATTTCGGGCCTGCCGGCATCCTGCTTGCTAACCCTAACCCTAGGTCAGTCCCCGAGAGGCCCATTACAAGGGGCCTGGGGCTGCAACGCTGGGGATTGGGGACTCCTGAGCCCCAGGACCAAACTAACACTGCTTTCCTCCACCACCTGGGCCACTAGGGGCACTGCCGCTCATTCAGGGCAGGAGAACATACAGGGCCCTCCCAGCCCCCCGGACCCTCGATGCACCTGCTCCCCAAGCGCTTGGACCCACGTTGCCACTAGTCAGCGCCCTCACCTCAACCCGCCCCTCCGCTCGAAACACAGCAGGCGGATCGGACTACCATACTCCTGGAGGCTAATCCTAACCCTAGGTCGGTCCCCGAAGGGCCCATCTCAAGGGGCTTGGCGCCCCAACGCTGGGGATTGGGACCCTCCGAACCCCAGCGCTGGACTCACCCTGCAGCCCCCCGCCACCCGGGCCGCTAGGGGCGCCGCCAGTCATTCAGGCTCGAGAACTGGTAGGGCCCTCCAAGCCCCTGGCGAGCTTCGTAGGCCGCCTGCGCCAAAACACTTGGGCCCACGCTCCCACTCACCAGCGCCCTCCCCTCGGCCCGCCCCCCCCCCCTCGCCACACCGCCCATGGATCCTGCCTGCCGGCCTCCTCGGGGCTAATCCTAACCCTAGGTCGGCCCCCAAGGGGCTCCTCCCAAGAGGTCTGGCACCGCAATGCCAGAGATTGGGGACCCCCGCCCCAGCGCTGGACTCACCCTCCGCCACACCGCCACCCGGGCCTTTATTGGCGCCGCTGCTCATTCAGGGCGGGAGAATGTGCAGGGCACACCGAGCCCCTGGCGCATTTCGAAGGCCCCCACGCCAAACTCTTGGGCCCCCGCTCCCACTCCTCAACGCCCTCAGCTCGGCCTGCCCCTCCGCTCGCTGCACATCCAGCAGATCGGGCTTGCCGGCCTCCTGGGGGCTAACCCTAACTCTAGGTGGGCTCCTTAGGGGCCCCTCGCAAGGGGCCTGGTGCCCCAACGCCTGGGATTGGGGACCCGAGACCCAGCGCTGGACTCACCCTCCGCCCCACCGCCACCCGGGCCGTTATTGGCGCCGCCTGTCATCAGGGCGGCAGAACAGGCAGGGCCCTCCGAGCCCCCTTCCACATTCGATGGCCCCCCGCCCCAAGGCGCTTGGGCCCACGTTGCCACTAGTCAGCGCCCTCACCTCAACCCGCCCCTCCGCTGGAAACACAGCAAGCAGATTGCACCTGCCGGCCGCATGGGGGCTAACGTGAACCCTAGGTTGGTCCCCGATGGGACCCTCCCAAGGGGCTTGGCAACCCAACGCCGGGGATTGGGAACCACTGAACCCCAGCGGTGGAATCACCCTGCAGGCCCCCGCCACTCCGGCCGCTAGGGGCGCCGCCGTTCATTCAAGCGGGAGAGGGAGCAGGGCCCTCCTAGACCCTGATGACCTTCGAAGGCCCCTGCGCCAAAATGGTTGGGCCCTTGCTCCCACTCCTCAGCGCCCTCAGCTCGGCCTACCCCTCTGATCGCCGCACATCCAGCAGGTCGGGCTTGCCGGCCTCCCGGGGGCTAACACTAACTCTAGGTGAGTTCCTGAGGGGCCCCACCCAAGGGCCCGGCGCCGCAGCGGCGGAGGTTGGGGACCAGAGACCCAGCGCCGGACTCACCCTGCAGCCCCCCGCCACCTGGGCCTCTAGGGGGCCCACCGGTCATACAGGGCGGGAGAACGGGCAGGGCACTCTGAGCTCCCGGCTACCTTCGAAGGACCCCTCGCCAAATGTTTGGCCCCAGGCTTCCGCTCGCCGGCGCCCTCATTCGGCCCGCCCCTCCACTCGCTGCACAGCGTTCATTTCGGGCCTGCCGGCATCCTGCTTGCTAACCCTGACCCTAGGTAGTCCCCGAGAGGCCCCAGACAAGGGGCCTGGGGCTGCAACACTGGGGATTGGGGACCCCCGAGCCCCAGGGCCAGACTAACACTGCTGCCCCTCCACCACCTGGGCACTAGGGGCGCTGCCGCTCATTCCCGGCGGGAGAACGGGCAGGGCCCTCCGGCACCCGCCGACCTTCGATGGCCCCCCCCGCCCCAAAGCGCTTGGGCCCACGTTCCCTCTAGTCAGCGCCCTCACCTCAACCTGCCCCACCGCTCCAAACACAGCAGGCGGATTGGACCTGCCGGCCTCCTGGGGGCTAACCCTAACCCCAGGTCAGTCCCCGAGGGTCCCCTCCGAAGGGGCCTTGTGCAGCCACGCCCGGGATCCTGGACGTCCTAGCCCCAGGGCCGGACACACCCTGAAGCCCCCGCCACCAGGGCCGCTAGGGGCGCCGCCGGTCATTCAGGCGGGAGAACGGGCAGGGCCCTACTAGCCCCTGAGGCTCTTCGAAGGCCCCCACGCCAAAACCTGTGGGCCCACGGTCCCGCTTGCCAGCTCCGTCCCCTCGGCCCGCCCCTCCGCGCGCCACACAGCCAGGGGATTGGGCCTGACGGCCTCCTGGGGGCTCACGCAAACCCTAGGTGGGTCCCCAAGGGGACCATCCCAAGGGGTTTGGCGCCCCAACGCCGGGAATTGGGAACCTCCAAACCCTAGCGCTGGACTCACCCTGCAGCCCCACGCCACCAGGGCCACTAGGAGCGCTGCCGGTCATTAAGGGGGGGAGAACGGGTAAGGCCCTTCGAATTCCCGGGGAGCTTCGAAGGCCCCTGCGCCTAAACACTTGGGCCCACGCTCCGCTCTCCAGCGCCCTCCCCTCCGGCCGCCCCCTCCCCGCTCGCCACACCGCCCCTGGATCCTGCCTGCCGGCCTCCTGGGGGCTAATCCTAACCCTTGTTCGGCTCCCGAGGGGCCACTCCCAAGGGGCCTGGCACCGCAACGCCGGGGATTGGGACCCCCGAGCCCCAGCGCTGGACTCACCCTCTGCCCCACCGCCACCCAGGCCGTTATTGGCGCCGCCGGTCATTCAGAGTGGGAGAACGTGCAGGCACTCCGAGCCCCTGATGACTTTCGAAGGCCCCCCGCGCCAAAACGCTTGGGCCCACGTTCCCACTCTTCAGCGCCCTCAGCTCGGCCTGCCCCTCCGTTCGCCGCACCTCCAGCAGATCGGGCTTGCGGGAGTCCTGGGGGCTAACCCTAACTCTAGGTGGGCTCCTGAGGGGCCCCACCCAAGGGGCCTGGTGCCCCAACGCCGGGGATTGAGGACCCGAGACCAAGCGCCGGACTTTACCCGCAGCCCCCCGCCACCTGGGCCGCTAGGGGGCCCGCCGGTCATTCAGGGCGTGAGAACGGGCAGGGCCCTCTGTGCCCCAGGCAACCTTCGAAGGCCCCCCCACGCCAAAACGGTTGGGCCTACGCTCCCACTCCTCAGAGCCCTCAGCTCGGCCTACCCCTCTGCTCGCCGCACATCCAGCAGGTCGGGCTTGCCGGCCTCCCGGGGGCTAACACTAACTCTAGGTGGGCTCCTGAGGGGCCCCACACAAGGTGCCTGGCGCCACAGCGGCGGAGGTTGGGGACCCGAGACCCAGCGCCGGACTCACCCTGCAGCCCCCCGCCACCTGGGCCTCTAGGGGGCCCACCGGTCCTACGGGGCGGGAGAAGGGGCAGGGCCCTCCTAGCCCCTGAGGATCTTCGAAGTCCCCCACGCCAAAACCTGTGGGCCCACGGTCCCGCTCGCCAGCTCCGTCCCCTCGGCCCGCCCCACCGCGTGCCACACAGCCAGGGGATTGGGCCTGACGGGCTCCTGGGGGCTAACCCTAACCCTTGTTGGTCCCCGAGGGGCCCCTCCCAAGGGGCCTTGCGCTGCCACGCCCGGGATCCTGGACGTCCTAGCCCCAGGGCCGGACACACCCTGAAGCCCCCGCCACCAGGGCCGCTAGGGGCGCCGCCGGTCATTCAGGCGGGAGAAGGGGCAGGGCCCTCCTAGCCCCTGAGGATCTTCGAAGGCCCCCACGCCAAAACCTGTGGGCCCATGGTCCCGCTCGCCAGCTCTGTCCACTCGGCCCGCCCCACCGCGCGCCACACAGCTAGGGGATTGGGCCTGACGGCCTCCTGGGGGCTAACGCAAACCCTAGGTGGGTCCCCGAGGGGCCCATCCCAAGGATCTTGGCACCCCAACGCTGGGGATTGGGAACCTCCAAACCCCAGCGCTGGACTCACCCTGCAGCCCCCCGCCAACCGGGCCGCTAGGGGCGCTGCCGGTCATTCAGGGGGGGAGAACAGGTAGGGCCCTCTGAGCCCCCGGGGAGCTTCGAAGGCCCCCTGCGCCAAAACACTTGGGCCCACGCTCCGCTCTCCAGCGCCCTCCCCTCGGCCCGCCCCCCGGCTCGCCACACCGCCGGTGGATCCTGCCTGCCGGCGTCCTGGGGGCTAATCCTAACCCTAGGTGGGCCCCCGAGGGGCCCCTCCCAAGGGTCCTGGCACCGCAACTCCGGGCATTGGGGACCCCCGAGCCCCAGGGCAAGACTAACACTGCTGCCCCTCCACCACCTGGGCCACTAGGGGCGCTGCCGCTCATTCAGGGCTGGAGAAAGGGCAGGGCCCTCTGAGCCCCCGCCGACCTTCGATGGCCCCCTGCCCCAAAGCGCTTGGGCCCATGTTCCCACTAGTCAGCGCCCTCACCTCAACCGGCCCCTCCGCTCGAAAGACAGCAGGCGGATCGGACCTGCCGGCCACCTGGGGGTAACCTTAACCCTAGGGCTGTCCCGGAGGGGCCCCTCCCAAGGGGTCTTGCGCGGCCATGCCGGGGATCCTGGACGTCCTAGCCCCAGGGCCGGACTCACCCTGCAGCCCCCTGGCACCCGGGCTGCTAGGGGCGCCGCCGGTTATTCAGGCGGGAGAAGGGGCAGGGCCCTCGGAGCCCCCGACCTCCTTAGAAGGCCCCGCGCCAAAACCTGTGGGCCCACGGTCCCGCTCGCCAGCTCCCTCCCCTCGGTCCGCCCCACCGCGAGCCACACAGCCAGGGGATTGGGCCTGAAGGCCTCCTGGGGGCTAACCCAAACCCTAGGTGGGTCCCCGAGGGGCCCATCCCAAGGGGCTTGGTGCCCCAATGCCGGGGATTGGGAACCTCCAAACCCCAGCGCTGGACTCACCCTGCAGCCCCCCGCCACCCGGGCCGCTTCAGCCGCCGCCGATCATTCAGGCGGGGAGAACGGGTAGGGCCCTCTGAGCCCCTGGGGAGCTTCGAAGGCCCCCTGCGCCAAAACACTTGGGGCCACGCTCCGCTCTCCAGCGCCCTCTCCTCCGGCCGCCCACCCCCCCCCCCCCGCTCGCCACACCGCCCGTGGATCCTTCCTGCCGGCCTCCTGGGGGCTAATTCTAACCTTTGTTCGGCCCCGAAGGGCCACTCCCAAGGGGCCTAGCACCGCAACGCCGGGGATTGGGACTCCCGAGCCCCAGCGCTGGACTCACCCTTTGCCCCACCGCCACCCAGGCCATTATTGGCGCTGCCTATCATTCAGAGCGGGAGAACGTGCAGGGCACTCCGAGCCCCTGACAACTTTTGAAGGCCCCCCCGCGCCAAAACGCTTGGGCCCACGCTCCCAGTCCTCAGCGCCCTCAGCTCGGCCTGCCCCTCTGCTCGCCGCACATCCAGCAGATCGGGCTTGCGGGACTCCTGGGGGCTAACCCGAACTCTAGGTGGGTTCCTGAGGGGCCCCACCCAAGGGGCCTGGCGCCCCAACGCCGGGGATTGGGGACCCGAGACCGAGCGCTGGACTTTACCCGCAGCCCCCAGGCACCTGGGCCGCAGGGGCGCTGCCGGTCATTTAGGCGGGAGAAGGGGCAGGGCCCTCCGAACCCCCGCCGACCTTCGATGGCCCCCCTCCTCAAAGGGCTTGGGCCCACGTTCCCACTAGTCAGCGCCCTCACCTCAACCTGTCGCTCCGCTCAAAAAACAGCAGGCGAATCAGACCTGCCGGCCTCCTGGGGGCTAACCCTAACCCTAGGTCGGTCCCCGAGGGGCCCCTCCCAAGGGGCCTGGAGAGGCACGCCGGGGATCCTGTACCTCCTAGCCACAGGGCCCGACACACCCTGCAGCCCCCGCCACAGGGGCCGCTAGGGGCGCCGCCGGTCATTCAGGCGGGAAAAGGGGCAGGGCCCTCCTAGCCCCTAAGGATCGTCGAAGGCCCCCACGCCAAAACCTGTGGTCCCAAGGTCCCGCTCGCCAGCTCCGTCCCCTCGGCCCGCCCCACCGCGCGCCACACAGCCAGGGGATTGGGCCTGACGGCCTCCTGGGGGCTAACGCAATCCCAGGTGGGTCCCTGAGGGGCCCATCCCAAGGGGCTTGGCGCCCCAACGCTGGGGATTGGGAACCTCCAAACCCCAGCGCTGGAATCACCCTGCAGCCCCCTGCCACCCGGGCCGCTAGGGGCGCCGCCGGTCATTCAGGGGGGAATGGGTAGGGCCCTCCGAGCCCCCGGCGAGCTTCCAAGGCCCCCGCGCCAAAACACTTGGGCCCAAGCTCCGCTCTCCAGCGCCCTCCCCTCCGGCTCCCCCCTCCCCCCCCCCCCCCCGCTAGCCACACCGCCGGTGGATCTTACCTGCCGGCCCCCTGGGGGCTAATCCTAACCCTAGTTCGGCCTCCAAGGGGCCCCTCCCAAGGGGCCTGGCACTGCAACGCGGGGGATTGGGACCCCCGAGCCCCAGCGCTGGACTCACCCTCCGCCCCACCGCCACCCAGGCCGTTATTGGCGCCGCGGGTCATTCAGAGCGGGAGAACGTGCAGGGCATTCCGAGCCCCTGACGACTTTGGAAGGCCCCCCGCGCCAAAACGCTTGGGCCCACGCTCCCACTCCTCAGCCCCCTCAGCTCAGCCTGCCCCTCCGCTCGCGGCACATCCAGCAGATAGGGCTTGCCAGCCTCCTGGGGGCTAACCCTAACTCTAGGTGGGCTCCTGAGGGGCACCTCCCCAGGGGCCTGGCGCCCCAACGCAGGGGATTGGGGACCGGAGACCCAGCGCCGGACTCACCCTGCAGCCCCCCGCCACCTGGGTCGCTAGGGAGCCCGCCGGTCATTCAGGGCGTGAGAACGGGCAGGGCCCTCTGTGCCCCAGGTAACTTTCGAAGGCCCCCCCGCTCCAAAATGTTTGGGCCAAGGCTCCACCTCGCCAGCGCCCTCACTCCGCCCGCCCCTCCACTCGCTGCACTGCAGGCATTTCGGGCCTGCCGGCATCCTTCTTGCTAACCCTAACCCTAGGTCGGTCCCCGAGAGGCCCCTGACAAGGGGCCTGGGGCCGCAATGCTGGAGATTGGGGACCCCCGAGCCCCAGGGCAAGACTAACACTGCTGCCGTCCACCACCTGGGCCACTAGGGGCGCTGTCTCTCATTCAGGCCTGGAGAAGGGGCAGGGCCCTCCGAGCCCCCGCGGACCTTCGATGGCCCCCCGCCCCAAAGCGCTTGGGCCCACGTTCCCACTAGTCAGCGCCCTCACCTCAACCCGCCACTCCGCTCGAAACACAGCAGCCGGATCGGACCTGCCGGCCTCCTGGGGGCTAACCCTAACCCTAGGTCGGTTCCCGAGGGGCCCCTCCCAAGGGGCCATGCGCCGCCATGCCCGGGATCCTGGACGTCCTACCCCAGGGCCGGACTCACCCTGCAGCCACCCGCCACCCGGGCCGCTAGGAGCGCTGCCGGTCATTCAGGCGGTAGAAGGGCCAGGGTCCTACAAGCCCCTGACGACCTTCAAAGGCCGCCCCAGCGCCAAAACCTGTGGGCCCACGGTCCCGCTCACCAGCTCCCTCCCCAGGCCCGAAGGAACGCGCGCTACACAGCCAGGGGATTGGGCCTGATGGCCTCCTGGGGGCTAAGCCTAACCCAAGGTGGGTCCCCGAGGGGCCCATCCCAAGGCGCTTGGCGCCCCAACGCCAGGGATTGGGGACCCGAGACCCAGCACCGGATTCACCCTGCAGCCCCCCACCCCCGGGGCCGCTAGGGGGCCCGCCGGTTAATCAGGGGGGGAGAACGGGCAGGGCACTCTGAGCCCCCAGCGACCTTCGAAGGCCCCCTGCGCCAAAATGTTTGGGCCCAGGCTTCTGCTCGCCAGCGCCCTCACTCCGTCCGCCCCTCCACTCACAGCACAGCCGGCATTTCGGGCCTGCCGGCATCCTGCTTGCTAACCCTAACCCTAGGTCAGTCCCCGAGAGGCCCATTACAAGGGGCCTGGGGCTGCAACGCTGGGGATTGGGGACTCCTGAGCCCCAGGACCAAACTAACACTGCTTTCCTCCACCACCTGGGCCACTAGGGGCACTGCCGCTCATTCAGGGCAGGAGAACATACAGGGCCCTCCCAGCCCCCCGGACCCTCGATGCACCTGCTCCCCAAGCGCTTGGACCCACGTTGCCACTAGTCAGCGCCCTCACCTCAACCCGCCCCTCCGCTCGAAACACAGCAGGCGGATCGGACTACCATACTCCTGGAGGCTAATCCTAACCCTAGGTCGGTCCCCGAAGGGCCCATCTCAAGGGGCTTGGCGCCCCAACGCTGGGGATTGGGACCCTCCGAACCCCAGCGCTGGACTCACCCTGCAGCCCCCCGCCACCCGGGCCGCTAGGGGCGCCGCCAGTCATTCAGGCTCGAGAACTGGTAGGGCCCTCCAAGCCCCTGGCGAGCTTCGTAGGCCGCCTGCGCCAAAACACTTGGGCCCACGCTCCCACTCACCAGCGCCCTCCCCTCGGCCCGCCCCCCCCCCCTCGCCACACCGCCCATGGATCCTGCCTGCCGGCCTCCTCGGGGCTAATCCTAACCCTAGGTCGGCCCCCAAGGGGCTCCTCCCAAGAGGTCTGGCACCGCAATGCCAGAGATTGGGGACCCCCGCCCCAGCGCTGGACTCACCCTCCGCCACACCGCCACCCGGGCCTTTATTGGCGCCGCTGCTCATTCAGGGCGGGAGAATGTGCAGGGCACACCGAGCCCCTGGCGCATTTCGAAGGCCCCCACGCCAAACTCTTGGGCCCCCGCTCCCACTCCTCAACGCCCTCAGCTCGGCCTGCCCCTCCGCTCGCTGCACATCCAGCAGATCGGGCTTGCCGGCCTCCTGGGGGCTAACCCTAACTCTAGGTGGGCTCCTTAGGGGCCCCTCGCAAGGGGCCTGGTGCCCCAACGCCTGGGATTGGGGACCCGAGACCCAGCGCTGGACTCACCCTCCGCCCCACCGCCACCCGGGCCGTTATTGGCGCCGCCTGTCATCAGGGCGGCAGAACAGGCAGGGCCCTCCGAGCCCCCTTCCACATTCGATGGCCCCCCGCCCCAAGGCGCTTGGGCCCACGTTGCCACTAGTCAGCGCCCTCACCTCAACCCGCCCCTCCGCTGGAAACACAGCAAGCAGATTGCACCTGCCGGCCGCATGGGGGCTAACGTGAACCCTAGGTTGGTCCCCGATGGGACCCTCCCAAGGGGCTTGGCAACCCAACGCCGGGGATTGGGAACCACTGAACCCCAGCGGTGGAATCACCCTGCAGGCCCCCGCCACTCCGGCCGCTAGGGGCGCCGCCGTTCATTCAAGCGGGAGAGGGAGCAGGGCCCTCCTAGACCCTGATGACCTTCGAAGGCCCCTGCGCCAAAATGGTTGGGCCCTTGCTCCCACTCCTCAGCGCCCTCAGCTCGGCCTACCCCTCTGATCGCCGCACATCCAGCAGGTCGGGCTTGCCGGCCTCCCGGGGGCTAACACTAACTCTAGGTGAGTTCCTGAGGGGCCCCACCCAAGGGCCCGGCGCCGCAGCGGCGGAGGTTGGGGACCAGAGACCCAGCGCCGGACTCACCCTGCAGCCCCCCGCCACCTGGGCCTCTAGGGGGCCCACCGGTCATACAGGGCGGGAGAACGGGCAGGGCACTCTGAGCTCCCGGCTACCTTCGAAGGACCCCTCGCCAAATGTTTGGCCCCAGGCTTCCGCTCGCCGGCGCCCTCATTCGGCCCGCCCCTCCACTCGCTGCACAGCGTTCATTTCGGGCCTGCCGGCATCCTGCTTGCTAACCCTGACCCTAGGTAGTCCCCGAGAGGCCCCAGACAAGGGGCCTGGGGCTGCAACACTGGGGATTGGGGACCCCCGAGCCCCAGGGCCAGACTAACACTGCTGCCCCTCCACCACCTGGGCACTAGGGGCGCTGCCGCTCATTCCCGGCGGGAGAACGGGCAGGGCCCTCCGGCACCCGCCGACCTTCGATGGCCCCCCCCCGCCCCAAAGCGCTTGGGCCCACGTTCCCTCTAGTCAGCGCCCTCACCTCAACCTGCCCCACCGCTCCAAACACAGCAGGCGGATTGGACCTGCCGGCCTCCTGGGGGCTAACCCTAACCCCAGGTCAGTCCCCGAGGGTCCCCTCCGAAGGGGCCTTGTGCAGCCACGCCCGGGATCCTGGACGTCCTAGCCCCAGGGCCGGACACACCCTGAAGCCCCCGCCACCAGGGCCGCTAGGGGCGCCGCCGGTCATTCAGGCGGGAGAACGGGCAGGGCCCTACTAGCCCCTGAGGCTCTTCGAAGGCCCCCACGCCAAAACCTGTGGGCCCACGGTCCCGCTTGCCAGCTCCGTCCCCTCGGCCCGCCCCTCCGCGCGCCACACAGCCAGGGGATTGGGCCTGACGGC
>NW_028273790.1:0-57844 GCF_024610735.1 Ursus americanus | reverse complement strand
GAGAGAGAGAGAGAGAGAGAGGGAGAGAACGTGAATGTATGATCATGGCAGTTGTCCAGAATAAAGCAGAGAAAAGGAAGGGTGCAAACCACGCCCTGCACACAAACACTAGAGTATGTGTGAGCTTTGTAGCAATTTCACGTGGCCTGGTAGATAAGAAATTGGCTGAGGTACAGAAAAAAACTGTTTGAAGAAGTAATGTCTGATTATTATCTGAATTGTATGAACCCTCTCCACCCAGAGATTCAAGAATTCAGGAATCCAGCCAACAAAACCCCCAAACATAAAGATCATGAAAAAAACCCTCCTTATCAACCTACATCCCAATAAAATTGCTTCAGACCAATGATAAAGAAAAAATCTAAAAAGCAGATGGAGATGAGTCCATTGCGTTACCTGTCACGTCCCTAATTCTGTAGATGGTCTCTGTTTCTTTCTGGTCTGTGGTACTCTTGGAGTGTCTCTTCACTTACAGGATCCCCCTTCCTTTTTCTTGCAGGGTGGTTTCGCGGCCAAATCCTTTGAGTTCCTTTCTGTCCTGGAAGCTCTTTATCTCTGCTCCTATTCGGAATGCCTCCTTGCTGGGTAAAGTATTCTTGGCTGCATGTTTTTCTCATTTAGTACCCTGACTCGATCACGCCAGCCCTTTCTGGTGTGCCAGCTCTCTGTGGATAGGTATGTGGCTAGAAGACCCTCTTGTCTCAAGCTGCTTTCAGGATTTTCTCTCTGTGTCTGAAATTGCAAACGTCACTGTATATGTTAGGGTGTTCCTCTATTCCTGTGGATTTGGGGAAGAGTCCTCTCTACCTCTTGGACTTGAATGCCCGTTTCCCTCCCAGATTGGGGAAGTTCTCAGCTACGATCTACACAGACAGATCTTCTGTCCCTCTGTGTCTTCTCCCTCGGGGCCAGAAGTAATTCCAATATTGTTTCCTTTTGTGGCATCACTGATTTTTCGATTCCTCCACCCATGGTCCATTCGTTGGCTTTCTCTCTTTTCCTCGGCTTCCTTCCTTTCCGTCAGCTTGTCTTTGGTGTCACTGACTCTGTCTTCTGCCTCATTGACCCTGGCCGTTAGAGCGTCCACATGCAATGTAGACTGCATCTCAGTTAGAGCCTTTGGAATTTGGGCCTGATTCGATTTCATTTCTGCACTATGAGAGTCTCTCGTGACATTTAGACTTTTTTTCAAGCCCAGCTAGCAACTCTGTAATTGTCATCCTGAGTTCCAGCTCTGACATCTTACTTAAAACCGTATGCATTAGATCAGTGGCAGAGAGGGTTACCTCTGGCTCTTTCTTTTGCCGTGAATCCCTCCCTCTAGTCACTTTCCCCGGAGAAGAATGGATGGGGGAGAGAGAGATTAGGATCTCACAGGGTGGACAAAACAGGGTGAGCCACTTCGTCCCGAATGTCTGTTGGTCTGTGTGTTGGAAGTCACTAAATCCCAAAACGGTAAAGAAAGCCAAACTCCTATATACACAGAAATCAAATTGAATATAGCGACAGAAATCCAAAAATGAAGAATATGTGTATAAAATGTCAATGTAAAAAATGAAAGTTAAGAAAAGATTGAAAAATGAAGAGTCGCTAAAAGAAAAAGAAAAAGTAGTTGGAAAGGGAAAAAAGACAAAAAAAAAAAAACGAAATGGAAAATGTTGAATGGAGAGAGAAATGAATGATGAGAAAAAGCCTCGAGCTCTAGGTGCTGTTTTCCCCTAGCGCTGGAGTTTGGCCGTCCTCTTTGGTCTGTAAACTTGCTGTTCACTTGTTGTTTCACCTCGTATTCGGGGGGCAGGGGCCTAGTGCCCTGTTTCGCAGGTGTTTTTGCCTGGACGGGGATGCACTGCCCCTTGCCAGGGGGCCCGGTGGGGCTCAGGGTCAGCGGGTTGCTCTGTGTGCCTTGCGTTCCCAGAGGGCTTTCCCCGCCTCTTGAGAGGGTGAGAATAAAAACGGCCGCCCGCATCTGTAGGCGCGGAGGTGTGATGCTGTTGTGCGCCAAGTTGTGTAGACGTCTGCGGTGCTCCCCACACCAAAGGTCCTGAGGGAAGGCGGAGGGTCACAGCATTCCTGTCCTTTGCAGGGCTCCCAGACGGAGAGCTTCTGATCAAGTGGACTCCCCGTCAAGTGACTTGGTGCGAGGAGAGGGATCTCTCCCTTCTCCTCACTTGGGTCTCGAGCAGGAAGCGTAGGCACTGCTCTCACAACAACTGAACCGGAGGGTTATCGGGAATCGGGGCTGGCAGGGGCAGGGGGTCGCTGCTGGAGGAGCCTGAGGGGTGTGGAGGGGCTATGCCCAGTGCCAAAGCCGCCGGTTGAGGCTCTGTCCATCCTGCAGCTTCCATGAGCACCCAGTGTGCTTTGGAAATGAGGAGGTCGTGGAATATAGGTGAGGTTCAGTGGGGTGGAACCCGGAGCCGACGACCAGGAGAGAATTCTTGAGACGTCTTTGGTGCAAAACTGGTGGTTTATGACAGGACCCGTGGCAGAAAGAGCTGCTGCTCTGGCTTGTGAGGGGTGGCTGATGATAAGACTATGGGGTTGGGGGAAGGGAAGGAAAAAGGGAGGTTGAGATAATACTTGCATATGTTAAAGAAGACTCCCAAGGTACAGAGGCCTTGCCATTGTCTAGGGAAGGTGGTTTTGCCCTCTAGCAAGGCATGAACATTAAGACGGTTGGGAACTTCCTGGAGGCTGCAGATTAGAAGGACATTTCATTGTATCGACTTTCCCTTCAGGAAGCTAAGTAACTGATAGAAAGGCTTGGTTCTTGGAAAGTGCTAAGACATTGGGAAACTGAGGGAGACTTAAGTCTTGCAGGATTGTGGTGTCTATAGGTGAACTATTTCTTTGCCCTTTAGGGCAGCCGGGAGTGCCTGAGGAATGTCACGTCCACCCCATGGTGGGGGGTGGGGGTGGGGTGTCAGTTCCGGCTTTGTCCTCAGCTAGCCTTCTCTTGCCTCCTCAGTAAAGGTCCCTCCTGTTCACAGAGGTTCAAGCAGTTCTCGCTGTTGCCACCTAGTGGACATATGGATGAACACATTCAGGTCATGTCTGTGACTCCCTGAGCTGAGCGGCCCTGAGAGGTTGGTTCCTTCCTGCGAGGAGAGGGCCCAAAAAGGATGGACCCGGAGCAAGCAAGACAAGTGTGGCCCGGCCGACGCCCCTCTGCTGGCCTGGAAGCAGGACCCGGTTGCTCTACTTAGAAGCTGAGTTCTAGAGCAAGAGGGGCTGGAGTGGCTGGGGTGTGTCCCGGGACGGGGTCTGGATGAGGGGTGTTCCAGGACGGGGGTGGGGGGGGGGTGGGGGGGCAGGGCTGCTTGTGGAGGGAGGATCCATGAGGGCGGTATGGACAGGCTCTTCCGTGCTCCATGGGTCCCGCCCAGGTAGCCTGATGGCCTCACTGCTGGCTTGTCTTCCTCGTGATTTCAGGGTTCATCTCTAGTCTCCGGGGACCCTCCTTTCCCGAGCAAGGCTCCACGGAAAGAAAGAGAGTATAGCTAGAGGACCCTGCAGCCAATACTCCCAACAGTGGGACTAGCGTGTGTTCCAGAAATTGTGCTTTTAGGAAACAGCCCTAAAGCACAAGAGATTTACGGCACATTGTGCTCTTCACTTTAAGGAGGAGACTCAAAGAATTGGAGAGGTCTCAGTTGTTGGGCAGGTGGTGCTGCTGAGTAAATGATGTGTAGCTCCTGAAAATGCAGAAGGGGACAGGAGAGGAGTAGCAGTGCCTGTCCACTGTGGGGACCTCAGGCCGAACAAGAGCCCAGCTGTGGAACCCTCCCTGCCCCACCCTGTCCCCCACACAGGCAAACCCCCTCCCCCGCTCTCACTCACCCATACACTCCGAGGGAAAGGACTGGAAGAGGGACGCCATGTGTTATGGGCTATCATGGTAGAAGGTAGAAGGAATGTGTCTTCCTTTCTTCATATTTACATCACTCTTTTGCTACCAAAACGTAATCTGGCTGAAACCTTAGAGAACTTTTAAATGACCTGATATGTTTGTAATAAAGAGGAAGATTTAATATGCAGTCTTAATATTTTTATAACATGCACATTAGAATCATTGAAACCTGGCCTATCCAGGAAAATGAAAGATTTTGAAGGTGTCTCCTGGACCCAGAGATTTCTGGCTCCTGGGTCACACTTACAAAAGGGAAGCCTATCCCAGATCATGAAAACATTTCATTTTGGGGCTTCACATGCGCAGTATTGTATCAGCAATATTCCTTTGTAGTAAAATGGGTTTTTTTTTGTTTCTGTTTTTGTGTTTCTGTGTTTGTTTGTTTTTTAAGAGAAAAAAACCTGAAAAAAAAAATGAATCACTCATAGGTTACGTAGCTAGATACAAAAAGGCCACACTGCCTGATCCCACACACATGAAAACCCAGAAGAAGTAACTCACAGAGGCGGAGACGAGAGGGGAGCCGTGGCTACAGGGACTGGGCTGAGGGAATGAGCAGTATCTGACGAGTGGCACGGGAGTGTCTGGGAGGGAAATATTGTAGAAGGACAGGTTGTGAGACACTGTGTACCTAATGACACCTGGAGGTACGATTTAAAAGGATCAGAGTAAAATTCCATGAAAACTCAATTTATCCTTTATTTATAGACCAGAACGTATTAAGCTATGAAATAGGTGCATGAACAACGCAAAAATTAGAAACACTGGAATGACAGGGGAGGGGAAGCCATCCTTTGGGGATTCAGCGAGCAGGAACGGCTGCTCCGGGGCCGGGGCCGAGGCCGGATGCTCCACTGAGAGAGGTGGTAGGCGGCGCCCTTCGGCAAGCCCGATAACTGGTGCTGTAGCCTGCTTGGACTCTGGGGCTGCCAAAGGTGCAGGTGGCTCTTGTAGCTGCTGACAGGGAGTCAGAGCTCTGTGTATATCCTCCGCTGGCTCTGACAAGGCAAGTGACATCAGGGGCCCTTCAGGGACCTCCATAGTTAGTGCCGCAGCGTGCGCGGGCACCGGGGCTGCCAAAGGTGCAGGTGGGTCTTCAAGCTCCTGACAGGGAGTCAGAGCGCTGAGTATATCCTGCCGTGGCTCTGAAATGGGAGCTGTCATCACGCGCTCTTCAGGGACCTCCATGGCTGGTGCCGGAGCCTGCTCAGGCTCCCGCGCTGTCAAAGGTGCAGGTGACTCTTCTTGCACCTGAGAGAGGGTCAGCGCCCTGAGTATATCCTCTGTTGGCTCTGATATGGGACGTGGCCTAAGGGGCTCCTCAGGGACCTCCGTAGCTGGTGCTGCAGGCTGCTCGGGTTCTGGTGCTGCCAAGGGCGGAGGTGGCTCTTGGAGCTCCTGACAGGGAGTCAGAGCAGTGAGTATGTCCTGCGCCGGCTCCGACAGGGCAGGTGGCATCAGGGGCCCTTCAGGGACCTCCATAGTTGGTGCTGCAGCGTGTGTGGGCGCCGTGGCTGCAAAAAGTGCAGGTCGGTCTTCAAGCTCTTCACAGGGAGTCAGAGCTGTGAGTATATCATCTGTTGGCTGTGACATGAGACGTGGCCTACAGGGCTCTTCAGGGACCTCCGAAGGTGGTGCTGCAGGCTGCTCGGGCTCCGGCGCAGCCAAGGCCGGAGGTGGCTCTTGGAGCTGCTGACAGGGGGTCAGAGCTCTGTGTACATCCTCCGCTGGCTCAGACATGGCAAGCGGCATCAGGGGCCCTTCAGGGACCTCCAGAGCTAGTGCTGCAGCGTGCGCGGGCGCCGGGGCTGCAAAAGGTGCAGGTGACTCTTGTAGCTCCCGACAGAGAGTCCGAGTTGTGAGTATAGCCTCCGCTGGCTCTGACATGTCACGTGGCCAAAGGGGCTCTTCAGGGACCTGCATAGCTAGGACTGGAGCCAGCTCGGGCTCCGGGGCTGCCAAGGGCGCAGGTGGCTCTTGGAGCTTCTGACAGGGAGTCAGAGCTGTTTGCATCTCCTGCGCCGTCTTCGACAGGGCAGGTGGCATCAGGGGCCTTTCAGGGACCTCCATAGCTGGAGCTGGAGCCTGCTCGGGCTCTGGGGCTGCCATAGATGCCAGTGGCTCTTGCAGCTCCTGACCGTTCGTCAGAGCTGTGAGTGTATCCTCCGCTTCCTCTGACATGGCAAGTGGCATCGGGGGCCCTTCAGGGACCTCCACAGTTGGTGCTGCAGCGTGCGTGGGCGCCGGGGCTGCGAAAAGTGCCGGTCGGTCTTCAAGCTCCTGACAGGGAGTCAGAGCTGGGAGTATATCATCTGTGGGCTGTGACATGAGACGTGGCCCAAGGGGCTCTTCAGGGACCTCCGAAGCTGGTGCTGCAGGCTGCTCGGGCTCCGGTGCTGCCAAGGGCGGAGGTGGCTCTTGGAGCTCCTGACAGGGAGTCAGAGCAGTGAGCATGTCCTGCGCCGGCTCCGACAGGGCAGGTGGCATCAGGGGCCCTTCAGGGACCTCCATAGTTAGTGTTGCAGCATGCGCGGGCGCTCGGGCTGCGAAAGGTGCAGGTGGGTCTTCAAGATCCTGACATGGTGTCAGAGCTTTGAGTATATCCTGCCGTGGCCCTGAAATGGGAGCTGTCATCACGCGCTCTTCAGCGACCTCCATGGCTGGTGCCGGAGCCTGCTCAGGCTCCCGCACTGTCAAAGGTGCAGGTGACTCTTCTTGCACCTGAGAGAGGGTCAGAGCCCTGAGTATATCCTCTGTTGGCTCTGATATGGGACGTGGCCTAAGGGGCTCTTCAGGGACCTCCGAAGGTGGTGCTGCAGCGTGTGTGGGCGCCGTGGTTGCAAAAAGTGCAGGTCGGTCTTCAAGCTCTTCACAGGGAGTCAGAGCTGTGAGTATATCCTCTGTTGGCTGTGACATGGGACGTGGCCTAAGGGGCTCTTCAGGGACCTCCGAAGGTGGTGCTGCAGGCTGCTCGGGCTCCGGCGCTGCCAAGGCCGGACGTGGCTCCTGGAGCTCCTGAGAGGGAGTCAGAGCAGTGAGTATGTCCTGCGCCGTCTCCGACAGGGCAGGTGGCATCAGGGTCCCCTCAGGGACCTCCATAGGTAGTGCTGGAGCCTGCTCGGGCTCCAGGCTTTCCAAAGGTGCAGGTGACTCTTGCAGCTCCCGACAGAGAGTCCGAGCTGTGAGTATATCCTGCCGTGGCTCTGAAATGGCAGGTGTCATCACGGGCTCTTCAGGGACCTCCATGGCTGGTGCCGGAGCCTGCTCAGATTCCCGCACTGTCAAAGGTGCAGGTGACCTTTGTAGCACCTGACAGGGAGTCAGAGCTGTGAGTATATCCTCTGTTGGCTGTGACATGGGACGTGGCCTGAGGGGCTCTTCAGGGACCTCCGAAGGTGGTGCTGTAGGCTGCTCGGGCTCCGGCGCTGCCAAGGCCGGACGTGGCTCCTGGAGCTCCTGAGAGGGAGTCAGAGCAGTGAGTATGTCTTGCGCCGTCTCCGACAGGGCAGGTGGCATCAGGGTCCCCTCAGGGACCTGCATAGGTAGTGCTGGAGCCTGCTCGGGCTCCAGGCTTTCCAAAGGTGCAGGTGACTCTTGTAGCTCCCGACAGAGAGTCCGAGCTGTGAGTATATCCTGCCGTGGCTCTGAAATGGCAGGTGTCATCACGGGCTCTTCAGGGACCTCCATGGCTGGTGCCGGAGCCTGCTCAGATTCCCGCACTGTCAAAGGTGCAGGTGACCTTTCTAGCACCTGACAGGGAGTCAGAGCTGTGAGTATATCCTCCGCTGGGTCTGACATGTCACGTGGCCTGAGGGGCTCTTGAGGGACCTCCATAGCTAGGACTGCAGCCTGCTCGGGCTCCGGGGCTGCCAAGGGCGCAGGTGGCTCTTGGAGCTTCCGACAGGGAGTCAGAGCTGTGAGTATGTCCTGCGCCGGCTCCGACAGGGCAGGTGGCATCAGGGGCCCTTCAGGGACCTCCATAGCTGGAGCAGGAGCCTGCTCGGGCTCTGGGGCTGCCATAAATGCCGGTGGCTCTTGCAGCTCCTGACCGTTCGTCAGAGCTGTGAGTGTATCCTCCGCTTCCTCTGACATGGCAAGTGGCATAAGGGACCCTTCAGGGACCTCCAGAGCTAGTGCTGCAGCGTGCGTGGGCGCTGGGGCTGCGAAAGGTGCAGGTGGGTCTTCAAGCTCCTGATAGGGAGTCAGAGCTGTGAGTGTATCCTCTGTGGGCTGTGACATGGGACGCGGCCTAAGGGGCTCTTCAGGGACCTCCGAAGGTGGTGCTGCAGGCTGCTCGGGCTCCGGCGCTGCCAAGGCCGGGCGTGGCTCCTGGAGCTCCTGAGAGGGAGTCAGAGCAGTGAGTATGTCCTGCGCCGTCTCCGACAGGGCAGGTGGCATCAGGGTCCCCTCAGGGACCTCCATAGGTAGTGCTGGAGCCTGCTCGGGCTCCAGGCTTTCCAAAGGTGCAGGTGACTCTTGTAGCTCCCGACAGAGAGTCAGAGCTGTGAGTATATCCTGCCGTGGCTCTGACGTGGGAGGTGTCATCTCGGGCTCTTCAGGGACCTCCGTGGCTGGTGCTGGGGCCTGCTGAGGCTCCTGGCTTTCCAAGGGTGCAGGTGACTCTTGGACGTCCTCACGGTGGATCAGCGCTCTGACCACCAGCTGCACTGGGCCCGACACGACAGATGACGTCCCTGCTCTTTTGAGTTGCTGAGCTCCAGCAGCAGTGATGGGATTTTCCAGCTCAGGCTCTGAAGCTGCATCAGGCACCACAGTGGGAGCTGGGACTAGCTTTCGGCGCGGTTGCGGATCTCGCTGTGGGGCTGCTGCTGTCGCTCCAAGAAGAGAAAGTATGGTCATCATGATTGTCTTTCCATGTCCCTTCCAAATGAAGGCAACTTTGCCCACCACTCAGTATTGTCTAAGAACCCGTCCCTGGGTGGTCTCCCCAAACTGTAGCCCATGGGGACAGTGATCTGAGACCACTCCTTGCTCCCAGCCACACTGCAGTCTGTGGAGGCTTGCTCTGTGTGGCCCACTCTCTCCCCTCCACAGGCCTCCATCAGTCACCCCCAGTCCTCCTCACCCCCAGCCTCCGGCTCAGCGGGCTCGAGGTGTCGCAGCCGAGAGAGGAGGAGCCAGGCACATTGCTCCAGGTCTGAGCCTGGCACGAGGAACCCTACGTATGCCAGTAGTGTCTTTAGGCAGGGAAATTCTGGGGGCTGGAAGAAATCTTCAGGGTAGTGGTCCAGCCAGGTGCCCAGGATGGAGGAGATGACCCTGGGGACAGACAGGTGGGCAGAGGAGTCAGAGGACAGGGCACCTCCCACGCGGATGCCCCAGGGAGCCCCTGTCGGAACCTGGGCCCCTGGGTCCCCGGCTCCTGGCTGTCAGAGCCCATTCCTACTCCATGTCCACCTGTGATGTGGCAGAGCTGCCTGAGGCAGGCCTGGTCACTGAGGAGGGGCTGGCCCAAAGCCTCTGTGAGTGGGAGTCCTTGACCCCTGGTGTGACCATTTCTGTCCTCCAAGCGGAAGCTGGACACCCTGCTCCGTCTCCCTGCCCACTTGCCGCGTGACTTGCACTGCATGTGGGCAGGGAGGGGTGGCGTGTCTGGCGTGGTCATTGCTGTGACTATCCAATCAAGGAGGGAACTAAGGGACTCTGTCCCATCCCTGGCCTTCCCAGGACCCTCCCGATACCTCCCACTTCCCCTCCCGTGCCTACGTGCTGCCTCGTTCAGTAGGTGCCAGGAGAGGGTGTCCTTGCGTGGACACTAATCTCCCACTGGCTGGGGGACGTCCAGTCCCCGAGCCCTCCCTGGGTCTCCTGAGTACCTGCTGAGCACCCAGTGTCGACGTTCCACCAGATGTGTGGAAGCCACGCCCTTTGTTCTGGGTCCCAGGATTAGGGTAGAGACAGGGCTGAGAGGCGGCGGGGATGGGGAATGACTCTGTTAGGGGCTGAGGCTGCCCTCCAGCCCGCTCTGCTCTCCCACAGTGCCCACACCCCACCCAGGGCTCTCCAGGCCCCCTTTCCTCTTCTGCAGAAGCAGCCCTCAGACCTGGACCCTCTCACAGGAATGGCAGATGTGTGGGATGAGGGTCCAGCAGCCCCCAGATCACAGTCCCCTCGCTGCCCTCTCGAAGAAGGAAGGGCCCTGTGCATTAGCCAAAGCTCACTCACGTGCCCCGCTGCTCCTGGTCTCCGCCGATCTCGTCCCAGGAAGAGAGGACGCATCCGTAGCTAGAGGAGGCCGGAGGGGTGGTGGGGGGATCGCATGAAATGCCCTGTGAACCCTCCCTCTCATCATATCTAGTGTCCCTGTCTGACTGCCGACTAGAATGGAGCCCTGGGGTGCTCCCGGGTGCTGTCTGCTGTGTGCGTGGGATCACAGTCAGCGCCCAGGGAAGCGTCTGCAGGTCTGCACCTAGAAGGGCATCCATCCTTTATGCTCGATGAATGAAAGGGCCCCCACCAGCCCCATCCCAGAGAGCTGAGTGGGCCTGGGGCCCCCTGCTCATGCCCGGGCATGCCTGCTCTGGTCTCACCCAGGACGCGGACCCCCAGATGGACTGTCAGATGTCCTTTTCCAAGGGGAAAAGAGCCCAGCTCAAGACCGTGGTGACGGTGAGGGCTGAGGCAGAGGCTTCTTCATGGGGAGCGGGACGATGATCCACGAGCACGACCACAGCCCCCGTAGCGGACCTTTCCACAGGGCCAGGCGCCCAGGTGTCCTTACCCTCCAGGACCCCACTGAGTCCCTGTAATAACTCTGCCCCAGTCCGAGGAGCCCACTGAGGCTCCGCGAAGTTGGGTGGCATTCCCCAGACTCCCAGGCAGGAGGTGGGCAAATCCCACTGGGCTGTGGAGGGGCAGGGTGCTCACCTTGTCACCAGCTGGTCCAGCACCTCCTGGGTGGTAGCGTAAGCTCTGTATGTGGCCAGGAACATGGAGACGTAGCTGAGGTCTCCGTCTAGGAAGGCGGGCAGCAGGTGTTCTACTCGCTTCTTCAGCAGCTCTGCCCGTTGGGGCCGCACCACGCAGGTCCCATTGCTCTTCACGGTTGAGGCCTTTCTAGCCTGAGGTGGGACAGGGGAGACATGCGGTCTTCACTGCGGTCACCAGGAGGGTTGGGGTTTGGAGCCCAGAGCAAACCCCCAGGCTCTCGGTGACGTAGGCAAAGAGGTGGGACAGGAGGGCCCACAGTAGACAAAAGGAGCAAGGTGCCTGGCTGGTTCCGTGGGTTCAGGGTCCGCCTCTTGGTTTCGGCTGAGCTCCTGATGCGCGCGTCCTGAGATCGAGTCCGTCGTCAGGCTTCGCACTTAGGGCAGGGTCTGCTTGAGGATCCTGTCTCTCCCTCTGTGTCTCCAACCCCCGTCTCTGTCTCTGTCTCTGTCTCTGTCTGTCTGTCTCTCAAAAACATAACTCGTGCAATCTCTTTAGGGAAAAAGGAGAATGGCAACAATACGGGGATGTGAGGTGGGGGGTGTGTGAATGGACGTCGGTATCTCAGGTCAGATCGTTAGCTGAGTATTGACAGCCGCTCCCTGCACTAACGGCATCGTCCCTGTGATTTCTGACGATGTATGTGAGGCTTGAGACCACAGAGACTGTTTCATGGGTGGGGGTGCTCGGGATTTTAGGGCACGTAGGATGTTCCGTGCAGCGCTGTGAGTTGGCAACAGAAGGGAATCACATGAACGTCCTGCCTCTGTGAAGGGCTCAGTGGCTGCGGTAACTGATGGGCCTTCTGGAATGTTGTGCAGCACAAGGAGGCGCCTGCTCCGGACCCTGGAGGGGCCCCAGGGATGGGTTCCTTCACAGCCAAAGGGCAGAGCAATAGGCATAGTACCATGAGCCCCAGGCCCCGTTGGGGAAAAGTCTCCCAGCTCAGCAGGATCTCGAGCAAGGGATGAGAGGTGGTTTAAGGTCGCTTTTCTGATATTCGTACAGATATGTGGATAGGGACTGTGCATGGGGCCAAGGCCGTTGGCAGGGCCCTGAGGGCAGGTTTGGGGAGGAGATGGGGATCCAGGTTCACATGGGAGCAGGAGTCCAGGAGGGAGCCCCGAGGAGCCCAGAGGCTGGTTTCTGGGATCTGGGTCCCTTTGTGCCGCATCGGTGCCCTGGGTGCTGGGTCCCTCCGGCACCTCCACTCACCCTGAGCCAGCGCTGGACTTTGTTGGCAGTAGGGGACTCCTTCCTGTCCTTTTGGGAGGTGGGGCAGGGGATCCCATCGTTCAGCTCCTGCCCTGTCTCCTGTGTGGAGCTCTGTAAAGACAGTGCCCGGCAGCCAGGCGGGAGGCCTCGGAGGTCTGTCTGGCTGCCTTTGCTGGTCCTCAGACCCAGGGGACTCCCTTGCAGACCCACCACACCCCAGGATGCACGCAGCTCCACCATGGAGAGAAAAGTGACACAGCTCGAGGGCCTTGGATTCACTCTGGCCCTGGTGAGAGGCACCTCAGGAATCCTCTTTCCACCCTGCCCACCGTGGCATCGGTGTGACCATGAAGGCATCCCCAGGGTATCCACTGCCCTGCAACCTCCTCCAGCCCAGGGCGGGACCTCCCCCACATACCCCTCTTTCCCTGAAACTGGGGGGATGGGGCTGCCCAGGGATGGCTCGGAGAGGTGGCCTGGCCTGGCCTGGCCTGGCCTGGCCTGGCCTAGGCCGCTCGGTATTACCTTCCGGCACCTCCTGGCAAAGGCCCTGCGGCGTCGGGGGCGCGGGTTGAGCCAGTGTCTGCAGCAGGTGAAAAGTCCCTCAGCCCGGGGTTTCTGGAAGCCAGAGCCCCGGAAAATGGGCACGCAGCAAGAGAACATCTTTCGCTATCGAATGTCTCCGGCCAAGTGAGCCTGATACGGGACCGCACTAGAATGTGGGTGCCTGGTGACCGGGGTTCCAAGTTCTGTGGGGGTCGGTTATCAGGGAAGTGACTTCACTTCCTGGGATCCCCTCCCCGAGTGCACACCTGGACTAGCACCTACACAAACAGTGCTCTGGGCTGCCGACTGCTCATCCCCTTTCTGCGTGCCATGCCACATGCGTACCCAGTGACACCAACACAACCCTCTCCACAGGCCCTAGGGAAGGTCTGGGTGCAGCCAGGGCCCCAGCTTAGAAACACCCCGGGCTCTGACGCAAGTCTCCATCTTCCCCGTTGGGGACCCCGGAGAAGCCGTTGTGCCCGTCAGGGATGGTCTGTGTCTTGCCTGTGCGATAGGGATTTTTCCAGCGGACTTCTTGCGGAAGTCCACAGGCACAGGTGGGATACCATCTAAGAAATTGGGGGAGTGGTGTCCCACGTAGGGAATACCTGCCACCACATTTTCTTCCTTTCTCACCTTCTCTGAGTCTGTAGCTCCTCCGATGCCACCCGCAGTCCCTATTGTGTTGTGTGTGTATCTGTGCACATGTGTGGGCCCCAATACTCGTATTGTGCAGGCCCAGAAGATGAGAGTCCCACCTAGGGGTGGATGGGAAATAGCTTTCCCAGGTCTTAGGCTTTCTAATTTCCAAGGCAAACCCTGCAGAAGGCATTGGAGCCTTGGCTTAGAGGGGCTGAGCCCACCCTTACCCCTAGACGCTGCCAGTCGTGTGTCACGAGCCATCCCTCCTTTCCTCTGGGTGTCCTGCGGGCAGGGGTGCCGTCAGTGGGTTGCCCTGGCCTGGGCTCCTCCTCAGACGGGTACGTGCTGGGATGCCTCCTGCCTGGGATGTCGATGCTTCTTCTCACCCCCATACCATCTCCAGGTCTACAGCCAGTTCCAAAACACAACCTCTTCCCGAGCTCCCAGTGAGTAGCTAGGTTCAGCCACGGCCCCACCGTTGAGGACACTCGGACAGCTGGGTTCAGGCCTGGTTCTGCCTTCTTACCAGTCTGTGATTCTGGGCAAGGCACGGACCCTGCTGGGGTCTTCCCCTTGTTGCAGAGGCTGTCTCTTACGTAACTGGTTTTCTTTCATTTGAAAGATTTTCTGTGTTGGTTTGAGAGACAGAGTGTGGGGGGTGGGGAGAATAGAGGGAGAGGGGAGACAGAATCTCAAGCCGACTCTGTGCTGAGTGTGATGCCCAATGCTGGTCTTGATCCCAAGACCCTGAGTTCGTGACCCGAGTCCAGATCACGAGTCGGAGGCGTAAGCAACTGAGCCACCCAGGCGCCCTGGCAAAAGAACACTTTCGATATATTTCCAGGCAATGCAGGGAAGTGACTAGTGCAAGGGGGAAGACAAACATGAGGGACTCTGCATTTCCCTAACTTACTGCCTAAAGAGATTTCATTTCTAGTCTACGGGTCAGGAATGTAGAACACAGGCGAAGCTCAGCCATTTCCATGAGTTGGAGACAGCAAGGTGGAAGTTTGGAGAAGTCAATATGGCTGTGGTTTACAGTACAGAATACTGAGGAGAGCTGCACAGAGAAAGAGGACCTCAGAAAGCCATCTAGGATCACTTTTGAGTTTTCATAGCATTCCGCAGTAGGGCACATGTGTGAGGAACGTAGGTGGTGTGGGGAAAATAATAGCGCAGGGGAAGCAGAGAGGAAAATGTCACTAGCCTTCACACACAATCAGGAAAAGTCTGTGCTACCGGCAGCAGGGAGAGTGGAAAACCTCGTAATTCGTGGGACATTGCAAAGAGAGCTCAGAATACCAACAGAACAGTAGCAAAATACATTGAAGACTACTGTGATACCACCTAACAAACCTTTGGAAAGCTAGTCTGGAAGGATAAAATAGTTTTCCAGGAACCTCCCCATCAGAACAATCCTCAAGGGTATGTGTAGAAATATAAGCCATAGTTAATATCTAACAATTAACATTCACGATAGCTGCCTTCCAACAAAAGATTACCAGGATGCAAAGAGGGAGAAAAGTTCACCTCGTACTGAGGAGAAAGATTAAACAATAGAAACCTACCCGGAAATGAAAAAGACGATGGAAGTATTGCCCATGGACATTCAAACCACCGTTAGAAAGAGGTTTTATATACGTAAGAATGTACACAAAGGATGAAGTGAAACAGAGATATAGAAAATATGAAAACAAGGAAAACCCAACTTCTGGAGCTGAACAGTAGCACGTCTAAGATGAAAAATGTAGTAGATGGCCTTTCCTTCACGTTAGACACTAAATAGCAGAGAGAGAGAGAGAGAGAGAGAGAGAGAGAGAGAGAGAGGGAGAGAACGTGAATGTATGATCATGGCAGTTGTCCAGAATAAAGCAGAGAAAAGGAAGGGTGCAAACCACGCCCTGCACACAAACACTAGAGTATGTGTGAGCTTTGTAGCAATTTCACGTGGCCTGGTAGATAAGAAATTGGCTGAGGTACAGAAAAAAACTGTTTGAAGAAGTAATGTCTGATTATTATCTGAATTGTATGAACCCTCTCCACCCAGAGATTCAAGAATTCAGGAATCCAGCCAACAAAACCCCCAAACATAAGGATCATGAAAAAAACCCTCCTTATCAACCTACATCCCAATAAAATTGCTTCAGACCAATGATAAAGAAAAAATCTAAAAAGCAGATGGAGATGAGTCCATTGCGTTACCTGTCACGTCCCTAATTCTGTAGATGGTCTCTGTTTCTTTCTGGTCTGTGGTACTCTTGGAGTGTCTCTTCACTTACAGGATCCCCCTTCCTTTTTCTTGCAGGGTGGTTTCGCGGCCAAATCCTTTGAGTTCCTTTCTGTCCTGGAAGCTCTTTATCTCTGCTCCTATTCGGAATGCCTCCTTGCTGGGTAAAGTATTCTTGGCTGCATGTTTTTCTCATTTAGTACCCTGACTCGATCACGCCAGCCCTTTCTGGTGTGCCAGCTCTCTGTGGATAGGTATGTGGCTAGAAGACCCTCTTGTCTCAAGCTGCTTTCAGGATTTTCTCTTTGTGTCTGAAATTGCAAACGTCACTGTATATGTTAGGGTGTTCCTCTATTCCTGTGGATTTGGGGAAGAGTCCTCTCTACCTCTTGGACTTGAATGCCCATTTCCCTCCCAGATTGGGGAAGTTCTCAGCTACGATCTACACAGACAGATCTTCTGTCCCTCTGTGTCTTCTCCCTCGGGGCCAGAAGTAATTCCAATATTGTTTCCTTTTGTGGCATCACTGATTTTTCGATTCCTCCACCCATGGTCCATTCGTTGGCTTTCTCTCTTTTCCTCGGCTTCCTTCCTTTCCGTCAGCTTGTCTTTGGTGTCACTGACTCTGTCTTCTGCCTCATTGACCCTGGCCGTTAGAGCGTCCACATGCAATGTAGACTGCATCTCAGTTAGAGCCTTTGGAATTTGGGCCTGATTCGATTTCATTTCTGCACTATGAGAGTCTCTCGTGACATTTAGACTTTTTTTCAAGCCCAGCTAGCAACTCTGTAATTGTCATCCTGAGTTCCAGCTCTGACATCTTACTTAAAACCGTATGCATTAGATCAGTGGCAGAGAGGGTTACCTCTGGCTCTTTCTTTTGCCGTGAATCCCTCCCTCTAGTCACTTTCCCCGGAGAAGAATGGATGGGGGAGAGAGAGATTAGGATCTCACAGGGTGGACAAAACAGGGTGAGCCACTTCGTCCCGAATGTCTGTTGGTCTGTGTGTTGGAAGTCACTAAATCCCAAAACGGTAAAGAAAGCCAAACTCCTATATACACAGAAATCAAATTGAATATAGCGACAGAAATCCAAAAATGAAGAATATGTGTATAAAATGTCAATGTAAAAAATGAAAGTTAAGAAAAGATTGAAAAATGAAGAGTCGCTAAAAGAAAAAGAAAAAGTAGTTGGAAAGGGAAAAAAGACAAAAAAAAAAAAAAAACGAAATGGAAAATGTTGAATGGAGAGAGAAATGAATGATGAGAAAAAGCCTCGAGCTCTAGGTGCTGTTTTCCCCTAGCGCTGGAGTTTGGCCGTCCTCTTTGGTCTGTAAACTTGCTGTTCACTTGTTGTTTCACCTCGTATTCGGGGGGCAGGGGCCTAGTGCCCTGTTTCGCAGGTGTTTTTGCCTGGACGGGGATGCACTGCCCCTTGCCAGGGGGCCCGGTGGGGCTCAGGGTCAGCGGGTTGCTCTGTGTGCCTTGCGTTCCCAGAGGGCTTTCCCCGCCTCTTGAGAGGGTGAGAATAAAAACGGCCGCCCGCATCTGTAGGCGCGGAGGTGTGATGCTGTTGTGCGCCAAGTTGTGTAGACGTCTGCGGTGCTCCCCACACCAAAGGTCCTGAGGGAAGGCGGAGGGTCACAGCATTCCTGTCCTTTGCAGGGCTCCCAGACGGAGAGCTTCTGATCAAGTGGACTCCCCGTCAAGTGACTTGGTGCGAGGAGAGGGATCTCTCCCTTCTCCTCACTTGGGTCTCGAGCAGGAAGCGTAGGCACTGCTCTCACAACAACTGAACCGGAGGGTTATCGGGAATCGGGGCTGGCAGGGGCAGGGGGTCGCTGCTGGAGGAGCCTGAGGGGTGTGGAGGGGCTATGCCCAGTGCCAAAGCCGCCGGTTGAGGCTCTGTCCATCCTGCAGCTTCCATGAGCACCCAGTGTGCTTTGGAAATGAGGAGGTCGTGGAATATAGGTGAGGTTCAGTGGGGTGGAACCCGGAGCCGACGACCAGGAGAGAATTCTTGAGACGTCTTTGGTGCAAAACTGGTGGTTTATGACAGGACCCGTGGCAGAAAGAGCTGCTGCTCTGGCTTGTGAGGGGTGGCTGATGATAAGACTATGGGGTTGGGGGAAGGGAAGGAAAAAGGGAGGTTGAGATAATACTTGCATATGTTAAAGAAGACTCCCAAGGTACAGAGGCCTTGCCATTGTCTAGGGAAGGTGGTTTTGCCCTCTAGCAAGGCATGAACATTAAGACGGTTGGGAACTTCCTGGAGGCTGCAGATTAGAAGGACATTTCATTGTATCGACTTTCCCTTCAGGAAGCTAAGTAACTGATAGAAAGGCTTGGTTCTTGGAAAGTGCTAAGACATTGGGAAACTGAGGGAGACTTAAGTCTTGCAGGATTGTGGTGTCTATAGGTGAACTATTTCTTTGCCCTTTAGGGCAGCCGGGAGTGCCTGAGGAATGTCACGTCCACCCCATGGTGGGGGGTGGGTGGGGGGTGTCAGTTCCGGCTTTGTCCTCAGCTAGCCTTCTCTTGCCTCCTCAGTAAAGGTCCCTCCTGTTCACAGAGGTTCAAGCAGTTCTCGCTGTTGCCACCTAGTGGACATATGGATGAACACATTCAGGTCATGTCTGTGACTCCCTGAGCTGAGCGGCCCTGAGAGGTTGGTTCCTTCCTGCGAGGAGAGGGCCCAAAAAGGATGGACCCGGAGCAAGCAGACAAGTGTGGCCCGGCCGACGCCCCTCTGCTGGCCTGGAAGCAGGACCCGGTTGCTCTACTTAGAAGCTGAGTTCTAGAGCAAGAGGGGCTGGAGTGGCTGGGGTGTGTCCCGGGACGGGGTCTGGATGAGGGGTGTTCCAGGACGGGGGTGGGGGGGGTGGGGGGGCAGGGCTGCTTGTGGAGGGAGGATCCATGAGGGCGGTATGGACAGGCTCTTCCCTGCTCCACGGGTCCCGCCCAGGTAGCCTGATGGCCTCAGTGCTGGCTTGTCTTCCTCGTGATTTCAGGGTTCATCTCTAGTCTCCGGGGACCCTCCTTTCCCGAGCAAGGCTCCACGGAAAGAAAGAGAGTATAGCTAGAGGACCCTGCAGCCAATACTCCCAACAGTGGGACTAGCGTGTGTTCCAGAAATTGTGCTTTTAGGAAACAGCCCTAAAGCACAAGAGATTTACGGCACATTGTGCTCTTCACTTTAAGGAGGAGACTCAAAGAATTGGAGAGGTCTCAGTTGTTGGGCAGGTGGTGCTGCTGAGTAAATGATGTGTAGCTCCTGAAAATGCAGAAGGGGACAGGAGAGGAGTAGCAGTGCCTGTCCACTGTGGGGACCTCAGGCCGAACAAGAGCCCAGCTGTGGAACCCTCCCTGCCCCACCCTGTCCCCCACACAGGCAAACCCCCTCCCCCGCTCTCACTCACCCATACACTCCGAGGGAAAGGACTGGAAGAGGGACGCCATGTGTTATGGGCTATCATGGTAGAAGGTAGAAGGAATGTGTCTTCCTTTCTTCATATTTACATCACTCTTTTGCTACCAAAACGTAATCTGGCTGAAACCTTAGAGAACTTTTAAATGACCTGATATGTTTGTAATAAAGAGGAAGATTTAATATGCAGTCTTAATATTTTTATAACATGCACATTAGAATCATTGAAACCTGGCCTATCCAGGAAAATGAAAGATTTTGAAGGTGTCTCCTGGACCCAGAGATTTCTGGCTCCTGGGTCACACTTACAAAAGGGAAGCCTATCCCAGATCATGAAAACATTTCATTTTGGGGCTTCACATGCGCAGTATTGTATCAGCAATATTCCTTTGTAGTAAAATGGGTTTTTTTTTGTTTCTGTTTTTGTGTTTCTGTGTTTGTTTGTTTTTTAAGAGAAAAAAACCTGAAAAAAAAATGAATCACTCATAGGTTACGTAGCTAGATACAAAAAGGCCACACTGCCTGATCCCACACACATGAAAACCCAGAAGAAGTAACTCACAGAGGCGGAGACGAGAGGGGAGCCGTGGCTACAGGGACTGGGCTGAGGGAATGAGCAGTATCTGACGAGTGGCACGGGAGTGTCTGGGAGGGAAATATTGTAGAAGGACAGGTTGTGAGACACTGTGTACCTAATGACACCTGGAGGTACGATTTAAAAGGATCAGAGTAAAATTCCATGAAAACTCAATTTATCCTTTATTTATAGACCAGAACGTATTAAGCTATGAAATAGGTGCATGAACAACGCAAAAATTAGAAACACTGGAATGACAGGGGAGGGGAAGCCATCCTTTGGGGATTCAGCGAGCAGGAACGGCTGCTCCGGGGCCGGGGCCGAGGCCGGATGCTCCACTGAGAGAGGTGGTAGGCGGCGCCCTTCGGCAAGCCCGATAACTGGTGCTGTAGCCTGCTTGGACTTCGGGGCTGCCAAAGGTGCAGGTGGCTCTTGTAGCTGCTGACAGGGAGTCAGAGCTCTGTGTATATCCTCCGCTGGCTCTGACAAGGCAAGTGGCATCAGGGGCCCTTCAGGGACCTCCAGAGCTAGTGCTGCAGCGGGAGCAGGCGCTGCGGCTGCGAATGGTGCAGGTGGGTCTTCCAGCTCCAGAAAGTGACTCAGAGCTGTGAGTATATCCCGCTGTGGCTATGAAATGGAAGTTGTGATCATGGGCTCTTCAGGGACCTCCATGGCTGGTGCCGGAGCCTGCTCAGGCTCCCGCGTTGTCAAAGGTGCAGGTGACCTTTCTGGCACCTGACAGAAGGTCAGAGCTGTGAGTGTATACTCCGGTTGCCCTGACTTGTCACGTGGCCTAAGGGGCTCTTGAGGGACCTCCGTAGCTAGGACTGCAGCCTGCTCGGGCTCTGGGGCTACCAAGGGCACAGGTGGATCTTGGAGCTTCTGACAGGGAGTCAGAGCTGTGAGTATGTCCTGCGCCGGCTCCGACAGGGCAGGTTGCATAAGGGGCCCTTCAGTGACCTCCGTAGCTGGAGTTGGAGCCTGCTCGGGCTCTGGGGCTGACATAGATGCCGGTAGCTCTTTTAGCTCATGACCGTTCGTCTGAGCTGTGAGTGTATCCTCCGTTTCCTGTGACATGGCAAGTGGCATCAGGGGCCGTTCAGCGACCTCCAGAGCTAGTACTGCAGCGTTCGTGGGCGCCGGGGCTGCGAAAGGTGCAGGTGGGTCTTCAAGCTCCTGACAGGAAGTCAGAGCTGTGGGTATGTCATCTGTTGGCTCTGACATGAGACGTGGCCTAAGTGGGTCTTCAGGGACCTCCGAATCTGGTGCTGCAGGTTGCTTGGGATCTGGCGCTGCCTAGGGCGGAGGTGGCTCTTGAAGCTCCTGACAGGGAATCAGACCTCTATGTATATCCTCCAGTGCCTCAGACATTGCAAGTGACATCAGGGGGCCTTCAGGGACCTCCATAGCTAGTGCTGTAGCGTGCGCAGATGCTGGGCCTGCGAAAAGTCCAGGGCGGTCCTCGAGCACCTGACAGGGAGTCAGAGCTGTGAGTATATCCTCTGTTGGTTGTGACATATAACGCGGCCTAAGGGGCTCTTCAGGGACCTAAGAAGCTGGTGCTTCAGGCTGCTCGGGCTCCATCGTGCCAAGGACGGAGGTGAATTTTGGAGCTCCTGACAGGGAGTCAGAACTCTGTGTATATCCTCCGGTAGCTCAGACGTGGCAAGTGGCATCAGGGGCCCTACAGCGGCCTCCATTGCTTGCTGTAGCGTGCGCTGGCGCTGGGGCTGCAAAAGGTGCAGGTGACCCTTCTAGCTCCCGAAGAGAATCAGAGTTATGAGCATATCCTCTGCTGGATCTGACATGGCACGTGGCCTAAGGGCCTCTTCAGGGACTTCCATAGCTAGGACTGGAGCCTGCTCGGGCTCCGGGGCTGCCAAGGGCGCAGGTGGGTCTTCAGGCTTCTGACAGGGAGTCAGAGCTCTGAGTATGTCCTGCGCCATCTCTGACAGGGCAGGCGGCATCAGGGGCCCTTCAGGGACCCCCATAGTTGATGCTGCACCGTGTGTGGGCGCCGGGGCTGTGAAAAGGGGAGTCAGAGCTGTGAGTATATCATCTGTTGGCTGTGACATGAGACGTGGACTATGTGGCTCTTCAGGGACCTCCGAATCTGGTGCTGCAGGCTTCTCGGGCTCCGGCGATGCCAAGGACAGAGGTGACTCTTGGAGCTCCTGACAGGGAGTCAGAACTCTGTGTATATTCTCCGGTGGCTCAGACATGACAAGTGGCATCAGGGGCCCTTCAGGGACCTCCATAGCTGGAGCTGGAGCCTGCTCGGGCTCTGGGGCTGCCATAGATTCTGGTGGCTCTTGCAGCTCATGACCGTTCCTCAGAGCTGTGAGTGTATCCTCGCTTCCTCTGACATGGCAAGTGGTATCAGGGGCCCTTCAGGGACCTCCAGATGTAGTACTCTAGCGTGCGTGGGCGCCGGGGCTGCGAAAGGTGCAGGTCTTCAAGCTCCTGACAGGGAGTCAGAGCTGTGAGTATATCATCTGTTGTCTCTGACATGAGATGTGGCCTAAGGGGGTCTTTAGGGACCTTCGATTCTGGTGCTGCAGGCTGCTCGGGCTCTCACTCTGCCAATGGCGGAGGTGGCTCTTGGATCTCCTGACAGGGAGTCAGATCTCTGTGTATATCCTGCGGTGGCTCAGACATTGGAAGTGGCATCAGGGGCCCTCAGGGACCTCCATATCTAGTGCTGCACCCTGCGCGGATGCTGGGCCTCGAATAGTGCAGGGCGGTCCTCAAGCTCCAGACAGGGAGTCAGAGCTGTGAGTATATCCTCTGTTGGCTGTGACATGAGTCACGGCCTAAGGGGCTCTTCAGGGCCCTCCGAAGCTGGTGCTGTAGCCTGCTTGGGCTCCTGCGCTGACAGGCCGGATGTGGCTCTTGGAGCTCCTGAGAGGGAGTCAGAGCAGTGAGTATGTCCTGCGCCGGCTCCGACAGGACAGGTGGCATCAGGGTCCCCTCAGGGACCTCCATAGCTAGTGCTGGAGCCTCTTCGGGCTCCAGGCTTTCCAAAGGTGCAGGTGACTCTTCTAGATCCCGACTGAGTGTCAGAGCTGTGAGTATATCCTGCCGTGGCTCTGAAATGGCATGTGTCATCACGGGCTCTTCAGGGACCTCCATGGCTGGTGGCGGAGCCTGCTCAGGCTCCCGTGCTGTCAAAGGTGCAAGTGACTTGTCTAGCACCTGGCAGAGAGTCAGAGCTGTGAGTATATCCTCCGTTGGCTCTGACATGTTACGTGGCCTAAGAGGCTCTTCAGGGACTTCCATAGCTACGACTCGAGCCTGCTCATGCTCCGGGGCTGCCAAGGGCGCAGGTGGCTCTTGGAGCTTCTGACAGGGAGTCAGAGCTGTGAGTATGTCCTGCGCTGGCTCCGACAGGGCAGGTGGCATCAGGGACCCTTCAGGGACCTCCATAGCTGGAGCTGGAGCCTGCTCGGGCTCTGGGACTGCCTTGGATGCCAGTGGCTCTTGCAGCTCATGACCGTTCGTCAGAGCTGTGAGTGTATCCTCCGCTTCCTCTGACATGGCAAGTGGCATCAGGGGCCCTTCAGGGACCTCCAGAGCTAGTGTTGCAGCGTGTGCGGGCGCTGCAGCTGCGAAAGGTGCAGGTGGGTCTTCAAGTTCCTGACAGAGAGTCAGTGCTGTGAGTATATCCTCTGTTGGTTGTGACATGGAACGCGACCTAAGGGTCTCTTCAGGGACCTCCATAGCTGGTGCTGCAGGCTGCTCGGGCTCCGGCGCTGCCAAGGGCGGAGGTGATTCTTGGTGTTCCTCACAAGGAGTCAGAGCTCTATGTATATCCTCCGCTGGCTCAGACATGGCAAGTGGCATCAGGGGCCCTTCAGGGACCGCCATTGCTAGTGCTACAGCGTGTATGGGCGCTGGGGCTGCAAAAGGTGCAGGTTACGCTTCTAGCTCCCAACAGAGAGTCAGAGTTGTGAGTATATCCTCCCCTGGCTCTGACATGTCACGTGGCCTAAGGGGCTCTTCAGGGACCTCCATAGCTAGGACTGGACTCTGCTCGGGCTCCAGGGCTGCCAAGGGTGCCGGTGGCTCTTCTAACTTCTGACAGGAAGTCAGAGCTCTAAGTATGTCCTGCGCCATCTCCGACAGGGCAGGTGGCATCAGGGGCCCTTCAGGGACCTCCATAGCTGGAGCTGGAGCCTGCTCGGGCTCTGGGGCTGCCATAGATGCCAGTGGCTCTTGCAGCTCCTGACCGTTCGTCAGAGCTGTGAGTGTATCCTCCGCTTCCTCTGACATGGCAAGTGGCATCGGGGGCCCTTCAGGGACCTCCATAGTTGGTGCTGCAGCGTGCTTCGGTGCGGGGGCTGCGAAAAGTCCAGGTCGGTCTTCAAGCTCCTGACAGGGAGTCAGAGCTGTGAGTATATCATCTGTTGGCTCTGACATGAGACGTGGCCTAAGAGGGTCTTCAGGGACCTCCGAATCTGGTGCTGCAGGCTTTTCGGGCTCTGGCGCTGCCAAGGGCGGAGGTGGCTCTTGGAGCTCCTGACAGGGAGTCAGAGCTCTGTGTATATCCTTCGGTGGCTCAGACATTGCAAGTGGCATCAGGGCGTGTTCAGGGACCTCCATAGCTAGTGCTGCAGAGTGTGCTGATGCTGGGGCTGCGAAAAGTGCAGGGTGGTCCTCAAGCTCCTGACAGGGAGTCAGAGCTGTGAGTATATCCTCTGTTGGCTGTGACATGGGACGCGGCCTAAGGGCCTCTTCAGGGACCTCCGAAGCTGGTGCTGCAGCCTGCTCGGGTCCGGCGCTGCCAAGGCCAGACGTGGCACTTTGAGCTCCCGAGAGTGAGTCAGAGCAGTGAGTATGTCCTGCGCCGGCTCCGACAGGGCAGGTGGCATCAGGGTCCCCTCAGGGACTCCATAGCTAGTGCTGTAGCCTGCTGGGCTCCACGCTTTCCGAAGTTGCAGGTGACTCTTCTAGGTCCCGACAGAGAGTCAGAGCTGTGAGAATATCCTGCCGTGGCTCTGAAATGGCAGGTGTCATCACGGGCTCTCCAGGGACCTCCATGGCTGGTGCCGGAGCCTGCTCAGACTCCGCGCTGTCAAAGGTGCACGTGACCTTTCTAGCACCTGACAGAGAGTCAGAGCTGTGAGTATATCCTCCGCTTGCTGTGACATGTCACGTTACCTAAGGGGCTCTTCTGGGACCTCCATAGCTAGGACTATAGCCTGCTCGTGCTCCCGGGCTGCCAAGGGCGCAGGTGGCTCTTGGAGCTTCTGACAGGGAGTCAGAGCTGTTAGTATGTCCTGTGCGGGCTCCGACAGAGCAGGTAGCATCAGGGGCCCTTCAGGGACCTCCATAGCTGGAGCGGGAGCCTGCTCGGGCTCTGGGGCTACCATAGATGCCGGTGGCTCTTGCAGCTCTTGACCGTTCGTCAGAGTTGTGAGTGTATCCTCCGCTTCCTCGACATGGCAAGTGGCATCAGGGGCCCTTCAGGGACTTCCATTGCTTGTGCTGCAGCGTGCACGGCGCAGGGGCTGCGAAAGGTTCAGGTGGGTCTTCACGCTCCTGACAGGGACTCAGAGCTTTGAGTATATCCTGCTGTGGCTCTGAAATGGCAGGTGTCATCACGGGCCTTTCAGGGACCTCCACGGCTGGTGCCGGAGCCTGCTCAGGCTCCCGCACTGTCAAAGGTGCAGGTGAGCTTTCTAGCACCTGACAGAGAGTCAGAGCTGTGAGTGTATACTCCGGTTGCTCTGACACGTCACATGGCCTAAGGGGCTCTTCAGGGACCTCTATAGATAGGACTGGAACCTGCTCGGGCTCCAGGGTTGCCAAAGGCGAAAAAGGCTCTTGGAGCTTCTGATGTGGAGTCAGAGCTGTGAGTATATCCTCTGTTGGCTCTGATATGGGCCGTGGCCTAAGGGGCTCTTCAGGGACCTCCGTAGCTGGTGCTGCAGGCTGCTCGGGCTCCGGGGCTGCCAAGGGTGGAGGTGGCTCTTGGAGCTCCTGACAGGGAGTCAGAGCAGTGAGTATGTCCTGCGCCGGCTCCGACAGAGCAGGTGGCATCAGGGGCCCTTCAGGGACCTCCATAGCTAGTGCTGGCGCCTGCTTGGGCTCCGGGCTTTCCAAAGGTGCAGGTGACTCTTGTAGCTCCCGACAGAGAGTCAGAGCTGTGAGTATATCCTGCCGTGGTCTGACGTGGGAGGTGTCATCTCGGGCTCTTCAGGGACCTCCGTGGCTGGTGCTGGGGCCTGCTGAGGCTCCTGGCTTTCCAAGGGTGCAGGTGACTCTTGCACATCCTCACAGTGGATCAGAGCTCTGACCACCAGCTGCACTGGGCCCGACACGGCAGTTGACGTCCCTGCTCTTTTGAGTTTCTGAGCTCCAACGGCAGTGGTGGGATTTTCCAGCTCAGGCTCTGAAGCTGCAGCAGGCACCACAGTGGGAGCTGGGACTAGTTTTCGGCACGTTTCCGGATCTCGCTGTGGGTCTGCTGCTGTCGCTCCAAGAAGAGAAAGTATGGTCATCATGATTGTCTTTCCGTGTCCCTTCCAAATGAAGGCAACTTTGCCCACCACTCAGTATTGTCTAAGAACCCATCCCTGTGAGGTCTCCCCAAACTGTAGCCCATGGGGACAGTGATCTGAGACCACTCCTTGCTCCCAGCCACACTGCAGTCTGTGGAGGCTTGCTCTGTGTGGCCCACTCTCTCCCCTCCACAGGCCTCCATCAGTTACCCCCAGTCCTCCTCACCCCCAGCCTCTGGCTCAGCGGGTTCGAGGTGTCGCAGCCGAGAGAGGAGGTGCCAGGCACATTGCTCTGGGTCTGAGCCTGGCATGTTGAGCCCTATGTATGCCAGTAGTTTTGTTAGGCAGGGAAATTCCGGGGGCTGGAAGAAATCTTCAGGGCAGCAGTCCAGCCAGGTGCCCAGGATGGAGTAGATGGCCCTAGGGACAGACAGGTGGGCAGAGGAGTCAGAGGAGAGGGCACCTCCCACACAGATACCCCAGGGAACCCCTGTGGGAACCTGGGCCCCTGGGTCCCTGGCTCCTGGCTGTCAGAGACCATTTCTATTCCATGTCCACCTGTGATTTGGCAGAGCTGCCTGAGGTAGGCCTGGTCACTGAGGAGGGGCTGGCCCAAAGCCTCTGTGAGGGGGAGCCGTTGACCCCTGGTGTGAGTATTTCTGTCCCCCTTACAAAAGCTTGATGCACTGCTCAGTCTCCCTGCCCACTTGCCTCGTGACTTCCACTGCATGTGGGCAGGGAGGGGTGGCGTGTCTGGCATGGTCATTTCCCTTAGTGCACACTAGTGCTCTGTGACTATCCAACCAAGGAGGGAACTAAGGGACTCTGTCCCATCCCTGGCCTTCCCAGGACCCTCCCGATACCGCCCACTTCCCCCCCGTGCCTACGTGGTTCCTTGTTCAGTAGGTGCCAGGAGAGGGTGTCCTTGCGTGGACACTAATCTCCCACTGGCTGGGGGACGTCCAGTCCCCGAGCCCTCCCTGGGTCTCCTGAGTACCTGCTGAGTACCCAGTGTCGACGTTCCACCATATGTGTGGAAGCCATGCCCTTTGTTCTGGGTCCCAGGATTGGGGTAGAGACAGAGCTGGGAGGCGGTGGGGATGGGGAATGACTCTGTTAGGGGCTTAGGCTGCCCCTCAGTCCCCTCTGTTCTCCTACAGTGCCCACACCCCACCCAGGGCTCTCCATGACCCCTTTCCTCTTCTGCAGAAGCAGCTCTCAGACCTGGACCTTCTCACATGAATTGCAGATGTGTGGGATGAGGGTCCAGCAGCCCCCAGATCACAGTCCTCTCACTGCTGTCTCGAAGAAGGAAGGGCCCTGTGCATTAGCCAAAGCTCACTCACGTGCCCCGCTGCTCCTGGTCTCCGCCAATCTCGTCCCAGGAAGAGAGAACGCATCTGTAGCTAGAGGAGGCCGGAGGGGTGGTGCGGGGATAGCATGAAATGCCCTGTGAACCCTCCCTCTCATCATATCTAGTGTCACTGTCTGACTGCCGACTAGAATGGAGTCCTGGGGTGCTCCCGGGTGCTATCTGCTGTGTGCGTGGGATCACAGCTCCCAGGGAAGTGTCTGCAGGTCTGCACCTAGAAGGGCATCCTTTATGCTCGATGAATGAAAGGGCCCCCACCAGCCCCATCCCAGAGAGCTGAGTGGGCCTGGGGTCCCCTGCTCATCCCTGGGCATCCCTGCTCTGGTCTCACCCAGGACACAGACCCTAGATGAAGTGTCAGATGTCCTTTTCCAATGGGAAAAGAGCCCAGCTCAGGACTGTGGTGATGGTGATGGGTGAGGCAGAAGTTTCTTCATGGGGAGTGAGATGATGGTACATGAGTATGACCACAGCCCCTTTAGTGGACCTTTCCACAGGGCCAGCCACCCAGGTGTCCTTACCCTCCAGGACCCCACTGAGTCCCTGTAATAACTCTGTCCCTGTCCGAGGAGCCAACCGAGGCTCCAGGAAGTTGGGTGGCATTCCCCAGAGTCCCAGGCAGGAGGTGGGCAAATCCCACTGGGCTGTGGAGGGGCAGGGTGCTCACCTTGTCACCAGCTGGTCCAGCACCTCCTGGGTGGTAGCATAAGCTCTGTATGTGGCCAGGAACATGGAGACGTAGCTGAGGTCTCCGTCTAGGAAGGCGGGCAGCAGGTGTTCTACTCGCTTCTTCAGCAGCTCTGCCCGTTGGGGCCGCACCACGCAGGTCCCATTGCTCTTCACGGTTGAGGCCTTTCTAGCCTGAGGTGGGACAGGGGAGACATGCGGTCTTCACTGCGGTCACCAGGAGGGTTGGGGGTTGGAGCCCAGAGCAAACCCCCAGGCTCTCGGTGACGTAGGCAAAGAGGTGGGACAGGAGGGCCCACAGTAGACAAAAGGAGCAAGGTGCTGGCTGGTTCCGTGGGTTCAGGGTCTGCCTCTTGGTTTCAACTGATGTCATGATTTTCGCGTCCTGAGATCAAGTCACTCATCAGGCTTCACACTTAGTGATGAGGAATAGAAGGTGGCTGAAGACAAAGTAGAAGCTGACACCCTGCAACACCCCCCGCCCAATGTATGCAGTATTCCTCAGCACTCCTGGCTGCCCTAAAACTAAGGAAAGGAAAAAAGAAATGCTTAACTGACAGAGATCACATCCCTGCAAGACCCATAATTCAGTTTCCTGAAGCCCTAACGTTACCACCCCCTCCATAAAATTGAGGGAGGCTGAGGCAGAAGGAAATGTAAATTAAATGGAATTTCTTTTAAACCTGGAGCCCATTGACAGGGACATGTGATAGGAGGAAAGTTACATTGTCCTGGGAAGCTCCCAACCATCTTACTATTAACACTTTCTAGAGGGGTCAACAACCTTAATTTGACAATAGCAAGGCCTCCAGTTTCCTGGGAGTCTTCTTTAACATATGAAAGTTCTTTCTCAACTTCCCTTTTTTCCTTACCTCCCCCAACCCCATGGTATATAGTGTGCCTCCCCTCACAACCAGGGGCGCATTTCTTTCTGCCCAAAGGTCCTGTCCCCATGCTTTAATAAACCACCAAGTTTGCACCAAAGACATCTCAAGAATTCTTCCTTGGTCATCGGCTCTGAACCTCACCTGTATTCCACAACCTCATCATATGGTGTCTGAACGGGTACTTTGAGTCTTTACATCCGTACTCTGAGCTTCGGTGCAAAATTGGTGAGTACTTTCCCTTCTCTTCCTTACTCTCCTTTCCAGGGCTCTTGAAGAAGTATGGTCTTATTGGAACACTTTCATGTTGATAGGTCAGGCTGTAATCCTCTAGCCTGTGGCTACTCTATGGGGAGGAGAAAGCCTGACTTTTGGCTGGAAGTTAGTACCCTTGCCAGGATGGTAATAAGACCCAGAAACTTGATGCCCCCTCTTTACTGTTGTCCTTATACAAAGTCGTCTATCTTGGGCACGGGACAGCAACCAAAGTGACTAGCACGGCTGCCAATCTTAAGCCTCCCGTGTGAGGTTTCCTCCTGATTGATCTAATGTGATCCCCTCTACGTCCCTGGTCTATTTGCTTCTGGCCGCGGAACCTCCACCTGGAGCCAGCCGAAACCCAAGCCGAATTACAACCCAACTGGGGACCGTTTCCTAGGGAGGTTGGCTGTAAAGACCACCTGTGTTGAAATGTTGCTTAGACCATGATGGACTTCTATCTTTACTGCTTTCTGTCAATGTCCTCTACTAATTACTTAGGCTACAAAATTTGGTAATTCCCCCTTGTTAAACTTTTCTGGTTTTCTCTATGGGTTAAAAACAGCTGGTTCTTCAAGGCAAGGTAAAGTCAGGACAAATAAGGCGTGACCTTCACGGCACGACCTTCAAGGCATGGTATTTTAGTCCATTCACCAGGCACCCATCGGCAGCCTAGGATGGGATGGGGTAGGGGAGGGACACTGGCATCCCTCCTATGGGCTTTTTATAGCAGGAATGCCTTCACGGGAAGGCAGGATTGTGATCAATAACTATGTCTTGTTTGAGGGATGCCTCCGGTCGCTTTTGACACACAGGAACCTCTGACATATCCTGCATTTGACGTCACCCAGGAGTCGAGGGGTTTTGGTAATGGACCTTCTTTACTTTTCTGAGCATGGCCTCAGTAGGCTGCTTCTTCGGTTCCCAAGGACTGTCTGTTGGAGTGCCTTCTAACCCATTGGAACAATTCGGATTGCAAAATTTAGGAATGCACTGAGCTCCTGTAACACTGCATGGCTTCGGTGGGGTCTGTCGGTTAGATCTCTTCTGTAAGGAACAGAGCAAATGGACCTAGGGTACCTTCATTTCTCATACCTAGGCCTTCATTGCTCAAACCAGGACCCGACCTAAGGGCCTCTTGCAGAATGTGTTTGCCCAAATGCGTCAGCTAGTAAACTCTCTCCTGACATATTGGATGATATTTATCTAATAGGCCTCCTTTGAGGAAACCCAGGTTGCTGGAGGAAACACAGGCCATCCCACGCAAAGGGGACTCTTGACTCTCTCCTTTCTCACTGTTCCTTCTAACAGATGTGGGGGCTTCTCCCTCACTCATTTCCTGGGTTAATGGCTATAACTGGAGCCAGCTGTGGTTAGTCTACCTCAGGACGGGGACTTTAAGGAATATTCCCAAGCAGCAGCTGAAACTCCCTTTGTTTCAGGGAAATTCTGTCTTCTCTGGCCCGACATGGACTGCCTATCCCCCTTTGTTGGCAGGGAAACATGGTGTTTGCTCCTGTTTGAGCTGATGAGCTCTAAAACCCGGAACCCTTTCTCTGCCTTCTGGCGGCACTCTGCCTCTACTGTCTCCCCCTCCCCCTTCTTTCTACACCACCTGGGGTGCGGCCTGCATAACTGGCTTCGGTACCATCCTCTGTGCCTCAGGCACCATGGCTCCTCCTCCTCCCCTCACCATCAAGGACTGAGGAAGAGCACCCCCTGGACCTAACGTTATCCACTCCAGATTTCCCCACCAGTGTCTCAGGTAAAAACTGAAAAGGGGGGGGCAGATGGAACGTAATTCAGTATTTAAACTAAGTTAAGTTTGTTGATTTAAGATAGAATGTGAAACTTATTCTGTCGAGGTTTACTAAAGGTCAAACAAACTTGTGTTACCTCTGTAATGAGTTGTTAGTAAAAAGATGACTAAAAATAAAGGTTAATTGTCTCAAAGTTTTCATGGGTAATTGTTACAGAATGCATTTTTGTTGAAGGTAATATTGTCCTAAATAAGATGGTTGTTTGGAAAGATAGCATGGGATAAAATCTGAATGCAAAGAAAGTTGTAGAAGGAAAATCTTTGGAAAGGAATTTTAGGTGTGGTCAAGATAGATTAAGATTGAAATGAAAGGATTTTTAAAGTACAGTGGTATAATAAGATATGTGTCTGCTTTGTTCATAAAGACAAATGTTTCTTGATTTGTTCGTCTGCTCTGGATAAGAAAATGTAAACAGTTTTCTTTGTCCAGAAAAACAAAGTTCCTATGTTTTGTCATTAACAGGTCTTCCATCACTTAGTTAAAACTTCTCAGTATTAAAGGAGCTAATAGAACCCTACATATTTGCCTTTCAAATCTCTTATTGTCACCTTGGTTAAATAAAAATAGTTTTGTAATCTGTAATCCTATTCAGGCATGTGCTGTAATTTTAAGGTCTTAACAAACTTTACCAAGATTTAAATTGTAAATGAAGTCTCTTTAACTCAATAGGCCTTTTTCTTTGGCATGCTAAGGTACTCGGGAAGCACTGTTAAACAAATGATAAGCCATAGGTTACATTTGGGTAAATGCTAAATTATTCTAGAGATAATATACAATTCCTAAAGTTTTAGGATGTTACTGTAAGGTCATCATCACTCTTTTCTGGCTATGGAAATGTCACGTCGTCACAGAAGTAACCTGATTTCCTTGCCAGCTATATTGTAAACTCTCCATCACATCACATCTCTAACCATGTCCATTCTCTGTTTTTGTCATTTATAATTGTTCTTATTCTCTTGTAAAATGAGTTTCATCTTCAAGGAAGTTCATACAAAGGACTTTTAGGACAGATATAGGTTTTCGATATCTTTATAGAATCCTAAAACTGAAATGGGTAAGAATTTCCAGAATTAACTAAAGCTGCATTCAAACTAAACAAGAATTAGTACATGGGACCAAATAAACGAAAAGATTTTAGTGTTGTGACTCTTGTTTAAAACATTACTGGTTCTCTAATGCTTGCTCTTTCAGATTGAGGAAACTTTCTTTTAAGACATCAGTGATATACAGAAATAAAACAAATTAAAGCATTTAACTATTCTCTCTACCTGAACCCTCTGAAATTAAAAAGGTCTCAGTAAGTATTCTTTCTTCCATGGTAATCATAATCATTTGCATAAGTTCAATAAGTGGTGTTCTCGTTGTAACAGGACACCATTGGAAACATTGGTTATTTTACCATAAGGTTTTGACTGGAATGTCATATTTGAGAGACATGCATAGACTCAGATATGACCAAACAGCCTTCAGGAGCTAAGGTTGACTTTATAAAACCTGGAGCCATAAAGCCCCTGGAAATGGCCTGACACCTGGCTTACAGAGTTCCCAGCAGCCTCACCAGGTGAGTAAAGAATGTCACTTCCTGGCAGGTGCAGGAACCTCAGTATATATTGGGGACCTCATGAAGAGGAATTTTCCCAAATCTACAGGTATTGCAGACATGTCTGATGCAAGTACTTGGCTTGGCTTCTGGCCTGGGGAGGCTACTAAAAGTTCAACCTGGAGATTCCTTATAAAAGTTCCGGCAAAGCAGATACTAAAAGATCTATATGATCAATCACTATTATTGCTGAGCTTATGTAAATAATTAGGCCAAGTTTGTTAAAACTGGACTTGTTTTTCAAATAAATTAGTCCTGACTTGACTATCTCTGGAAATGAGGGTTATTTTAGAGAGAAAAATTATGTTTAAATAACCCACCTTTGTGGATGTTAAATTCTAGATCTGATTGTCTTTAAATGTTTGCTTAAGCTAGACAACTTGAGGTAAACTTCAGAGAAATAGCTTTTTTTCTATTTTTGTACAATAGCTCATGTATAGATAATCTTTATGCTTTTTATTCTGTGGGGCTAATAACAGGACCCCATGGGCATATAAATAATTATTTGAACAACTGGGAAAAAAGATTGATTCCCCAACAAAGCTATCACCTTGACCAATTCTATGTGGCTGGGATGATGAAATCTTTCCCTGAAAGCCAGAACATACCCCACTCCATAGGGTTAACTTTGGGCTTGTAGAAATAATGGAGGAACCCACTTTCCTTGTGATTGGACTGGATGATGACTTGGGGATGCCCTTATCTCTTGACAAGTCTTCCCCCACTTGCCAGTGATTCCTTGTTAAGATATTAAGGCTAGACCTCAAACAAAGAGGGCTGCTTAATGGTTTTATCCCGCATAGTTATATTTATCCTGGAAGTAGCCTCTATGGATGTACAATTACGAGGAGAGGCTTTAGCTGAGCATACAACAGCCCTCCTGGTAAAAAGGAGCCTCAAAGCTCACTATGGGACAGTCCCTTACTGTAGTGACTTCACGTCAGCTCCAAGACCAAAAGCCACCAATGGATAATGGGAAACCAACTTATAAAATACCAGGCTATCCTTATAGGTATGGCTGAAATAATACTTGAAACCCATCAGACTTTAAACACAACTACCCTTAAGCCTGGACCTGACCATTGTACTTCTATAGAGCATAACTGTTCAGAGGTTATTGATCTTATCTATTCTAGTCGACCAGATTTAAGATGTCCCTATTGAAAATACAGAGGACAATTGGTACACCCATGGTAATAGTTACATGGAAAAGAGGGGTAAGAAAAACTGGGTATGCTATAGTCAAGTCTAACTCAAGACTGTTGAGGGCAAAGCCCTGTCAGCAAATATGTCTGCCCCCCAAACAGAAGTAATAGCGCCCACCTGTGCTTTGCAATTGGCAAAAGCCTTAAAAATATTTATACTGACTTCAATATATTTTCCTGGTTCTCCATGCTCACAGTGCAATTTGGAAGAAAAGGGGATTATTATCAAGCCATAACTCCCCAATCAAATATGGGCCTGAAATCATTGCATGTATGGCCCTCAAAAACCAAGTAGCCCTTGAAATCCTGACTGCAGTTCAAGGAGGCCCAGTATTATATGACTGGCTCCTGCCTGGGACCCAATGGCTATGCAACTCTAATCTGTGGCCCTGGCTTTCCCCACGCTGGATAGTCCACTGTACTCTGGGTTTTGCCTGGATGCATGGATACATTATTAAAATCATTACCACCTCAGCCAACCTTACAAATTTAAAACCATGGTGGACATGTTCTGTGTTACATTGGTATGACCACCTAGCATCTATCTTTGTTACCTCGAGACTGGAGAATGTTGTTTGGCACATGGAAACTCTTAGGTACATGGTCAAAGGCCTAAATGACACTCTGAATAACATTTATCTATTAAATTCTGAAGTAATACAAATACATGAAGCAGTTTTACAAAATGGAATGGCATTAAATTACACAAGGTGAAATTTGTGCTAGCATAAAAGCAATGCTGTGTACACAGTCCAGATTACCACCAAGATACTTCTGGGTTTCTTCCTGACAAATCAATACTCAAATTGGTGCTTTAAATGATCTCTTTCCTTTGGTGATTGTTTTAAACTCCTGGACTGGAGGAAAATTATCAAAGTTCAACTATCAAAGGTCTTTTATTCAGAGCTCTCTTTCTCATTATAATATTAACCTTGTTTTTTCATTTCCGGTGTCTCTCTTGCTAGTGCCAAGACTCCTTCAGTGTCGTAACTTCCAGCTAACAGAATATCCCTTCTACTCAAGGAGGTTCATCTATGTTATCCTCATGATTCAGCTGACTCCCCTTTCATAACTCCGCTATACATTCCCAACTGAACAATACTGACCCATAGGTAGGGACATCTCTGCGACCCTATCCAGCAGGAAGACGATACAGAAGATGAGACCTTCCACCTTCAACAACCTGAAAGATTTAAGGGTCAAAATTGTTCAGGGGGGAAATGATGGAGGAACAAAAGTCTGGCTGAAGAAAAGCAGAAGCTGACACCCTGCAACACCCCCCGCCCAATGTATGCAGCATTCCTCAGCACTCCTGGCTGCCCTAAAACTAAGGAAAGGAAAAAAGAAATGCTTAACTGATAGAGATCACAGCCCTGCAAGACCCATAATTCAGTTTCCTGAAGCCCTAACGTTACCACCCCCTCCATAAAATTGAGGGAGGCTGAGGCAGAAGGAAATGTAAATAAAATGGAAATTCTTTTAAATCTGAAGCCCATTGACAAGGACATGTGATAGGAGGAAAGTAACATTGTCCTGGGAAGCTCCCAACTATCTTACTATTAACACTTTATAGAGGGGTCAACAACCTTAATTTGACAATAGCAAGGCCTCCAGTTTCCTGGGAGTCTTCTTTAACATATGAAAGTTCTTTGTCAACCTCCCTTTTTTCCTTACCTCCCCATGGTATATAATAACCTAGCCCTCACAACCTGGGGCAGCAGTTCTTTCTGCCCACAGGTCCTGTCCCCCGAAAACACCCCTGGGCTCTGACACAACTCTCCATCTTACCTGTTTTTGACCCCAGAGAAGCCGTTGTGCCCGTCAGGGATGGTCTGTGTCTTGCCTGTGCAATAGGGAGTGTTCCAGCATGTACTTCTTGCAGAAGTCCACAGGCATAGGTGGGATACCATCTAAGAATTTGGGGGAGTGGTGTCCCATATAGGGAATACCTCCCACCACATTTTCTTCTTTTCTCACCGTCTCTGAGTCTGTAGGTAATCAGATCCCACCCACAGACCCTAGTGTTGTGAGTGCACACGTGTGTGCCCCAATGCTCATATTTTGCAGGCCCAGAAGATGACAGTCCCACCTAGGGGTGGATGCTAAATAGCTTTCCCAGGCCTTAGGCTTTCTAATTTCCAAGGCAAACCCCGCAGAAGGTATTGAAGCCTTGGCTTAGAGGGGCTGCGCCCACCCTTACCCCTAGACACTGCCAGTCGTGTGTCACGAGCCATCCCTCCTTTCCTCTGGGTGTCATCTGGACAGGGCTCAGAAGAAGTAACTCACAGAGGCGGAGAGGGGAACCGTGGCTGCAGGGACTGGGCTGAGAGAATGAGCAATATCTGACGAGTGACACGGGAGTCTCTGGGAGGGAAATATTGTAGAAGGACAGGTAGTGAAACACTCTGTACCTAATGACACCTGGATGTACAATTTAAAAGAATCAGAGTAGGAAGGAGTTAAGATGGCAGAGGAGTGGGGGACCCCTTTTTCAGCCAGTCCCCTGAGTCGAGCTGGATAGGTACTAGACCAGCCTGAACATCCACGGAATCAGCCGGAGACGCAGGAAGATACATCTGGATCTCTACAAATGAACATCTCCAGCGCTGAGTATTGAGGTACGATGCGGGGAGCCGTGAAACTGCGCACAGATATTGGAAGATAAACAGAAGGGGGAGGGAGCCACCTGCGCAGGGGAGCGGGCGGACTCGCGGAACAGCACCCGCGAGAGAGCAGACTGAGAACATGAGCCAGGAGCACGCGCCACCAGACTTCTCACAGAACTCCGTTGTGCTCACTGGAACCAGACTGAGACCGGGAACTCCGGGAGCGAGCGGGGGCGGCTGGCGGCTGGCGGTGTTAGAAACACGAAGGACAGAGATGTGCCGGCCCTGGAAGTGAGGGCAGGGACGCCTGGTGTGGGGCGCACATCCCGGGGCGCTGCAGGGTTGAGCAGCACCAACAGTAACAGAGTTAAAGTGGCCAGAACATTGGTGGAGAATGGGCCGCAATCCCTCTGTTCTGAGACAGAGGCTGGGATTCAGCCGCTGCTACTCTGACTCAGAAGAGGCACAGCAAACCACCAGGGAAAGCCGCCAGAGAACAAAAGCCTGGAAAGACCAGCTCACAGCGTGCCCATCCCCATCCCCCCACGCAGGGGACACGGAGACTCTACCCAAACAGGGTTGCCTGAGTTTCGGCTTAGCAGGCCCCTCCCCCAGAAGGCAGGCTGAAAAATTGAGAAGACATCCTGGGGTGTCTGGGTGGTGCAGTCATTGAGCGCCTGTCTTCGGCTCAGGGCGTGATCCCAGCGTTCCGGAAAGGAGTCCCTCATCGGGCTCCTCCGCTGGGAGCCTGCTTCCTCTCCCACTCCCCTGCATGTGTTCCCTCTCTCGCTGGTTGGCTCTCTGCCACATAAATAAAATCTTTAAAGAAGGAGCCCACAACCCTAAGATCCCTATAAAACAAGGGCGCACGGCCTGGGTCCCAGTCAATAATTTGGGCTCTGGACAACCCCGCAACCTCTCCTCATCAGAATGATGAGAAGCAGAAGTCCCCCCCCCAGCAAAGAAAAGACACTGAGTCTGTGGCCTCTGCAACAGAAATAATGGATATGGATGTAACCAAATTATCAGAAATGGAATTCAGAGTAACAATGGTCAAGATGATGAGTAGACTTGAAAAAAGTATTAATGAAAATGTTATTAAGAATATAGAATCCCTAAGGGTGGAAATGAGAGCGAATCTGACAAATTAAAAATTCTATGAGCCAAATGCAATCAAAACTAGAGGCTCTGATGGCCAGGGTCACCGAGACAGATGAACGTATTAGTGAATTGGAGGATTGGTTAGTAGAAGAAAAAACGAAAATAGAAGCTGGACTTAAAAAAATCCACAGCCACGAATGTAGGTTACGGGAGATTACTGGCTCAATGAAATGATCCAATGTCAGAATCATTGGCATCCCCGAGGGGGTGGAGAAAAACAGAGGTCTAGAAGAGATATTTGAACAAATTGTAGCTGAAAACTTCCCTAATCTAGCGAGGGAAACAAACATTCGTGTCCAAGAGGCAGAGAGGATCCCTCCCAAGCTCAACCATGACAAACCTATGCCACGCCACGTCATAGTGCATTTCGCAAATATTAGATGCAAGGATACAGTATTGAAAGCAGCCAGGGCAAAGAAATTTCTGATGTACCAAGGCAAAGGCATCAGAATTACGTCAGACCTGTCTACACAGACCTGGAATGAGAGAAAGGGTTGGGGGAGCATATTTAAAGCTCTTTCAGAGAAAAACATGCAGCCAAAGATCCTTTATCCAGCAAGGCTGTCATTCAGAATTGATGGAGAAATAAAGACGTTCCAGAATCGCCAGTCATTAACCAATTTCGTAACCACAAAACCAGCCCTACAGGAGATATTAAGGGGGGGTTCTATAAAAGTAAAAAGGCCCCAAGAGTGATACAGAACAGAAAGTCACAACTGATACAAACAAAGACGTTACTGGCAACATGGCATCATTAAAATTCTATCCCTCAGTTCTTAGTGTCAATGTAAATGGGTTAAACGCTCCCATAAAACACCACAGGGTTGCAGATTGGATAAAAAGAAATGACCCATCCATTTGCTGTCTACCAGAGACTCATTTTGAACCCAATGATGCATTCAGACTGAGAGTAAGCGGATGGAGTACCATCTTTCACGCAAATGGACCTCAAATGAAAGCTGGGGTAGCAATTCTCATATCAGATAGATTGGATTTTAAACTAGAGACTATAGTTAGAGATGCAGAAGGGCATTATATTATTCTTAAAGGAAGTATTCAACAAGTGGATATGACAATTATAAATATATATGCCCCCAACAGGGGAGCAGCAAGATACACAAGCCAACTCTTAACCAGAATAAAGAGACATATAGATAAAAATACATTAATAGTAGGGGACCTCAACACTCCACTATCCGAAATAGACAGAACACCCTGGCAAAAACTAAGCAAAGAATCAAAGGCTTTGAATGCCATACTCGACGAGTTGGACCTCATAGATATATATAGAACACTACACCCCAGAACAAAAGAAGACTCATTCTATTCTAATGCCCATGGAACATTCTTAAGAATAGACCATGTTCTGGGACACAAAACAGGTCTCAACCGATACCAAAAGATTGAAATTATCCCCTGCATATTCTCAGACCACAACGCTTTGAATGTGGAACTCAACCACAAGGAAAAATGCGGAAGAAACTCAAACACTTGGAGACTAAGAACCATCTGCTCAGGAATGATTTGATAAACCAGGAAATCAAAAATCAATTTAAACAATTTATGGAGACCAACGAGAATGAAAACACAAAAGTCCAAAGCCTATGGGATACGGCAAAGGCAGTCCTAAGGGGGAAATACATAGCCATCCAAGCCTCACTCAAAAGAATAGAATAATCTAAAATGCAGTTTTTATATTCTCTCCTCAAGAAGCTGGAACAGCAACAGAGGGACAGGCCTAATCCACTCACGAGGAAGCAGTTGAGCAAGATGAGAGCAGAAATCAATGAATTAGAAACCAAAAGTACAGTAGAGAAAATCAACAGGACTAGAAGCTGGTTCTTTGAGAAAATCAATAAAATTGACAGACCACTGGCAAGACTTATCCAAAAGAAAAGAGAAAGGACCCAGTTTATTAAAATTATGAATGAAACAGGAGAGGTCACGACCAACACCAATGAAATTGGAAGGATTATTAGAAACTTTTATCAACAGCTATATGCCAAAAAAACTAAGCAATCTGGAAGAGATGGAGGACTTCCTGGAAACCTATAAACTACCAAGACTGAAACAGGAAGAAATTGATTTCTTAAACAGGCCAATTAATTATGAAGAGATTGAGTCAGTGATAAACAACCTTCCAAATAACAAAACTCCAGGCCCGGACGGTTTTCCTGGGGAATTCTACCAAACATTCAAAGAAGAAATAATACCTATTCTCCTAAAGCTATTTCAAAAAATAGAAACAGAAGGAAAGCTACCAAACTCATTCTATGAGGCCAATATTACCTTGATTCCCAAACCAGGCAAAGACCCCATCAAAAAGGAGAATTACAGACTGATTTCCCTAATGAATATGGATTCCAAAATCCTCAACAAGATCCTTGCTAATAGAATCCAACAGTACATTAAAAGGATTATCCATCATGACCAAGTGGGATTCATACCTGGGATGCAAGTATGGTTCAACATTCGCAAATCGATCAACATGATACATCATATCAACAAGAAAAGACTCAGGAACCATATGATCCTCTCAATTGATGCCGAGAAAGCATTTGACAAAATACAGCATCCTTTCCTGATTAAAACCCTTCAGAGTGTAGGAATAGAGGGTACATTTCTCAATCTCATAAAAGCCATCTATGAAAAGCCTACAGCAAATATTATACTCAATGGGGAAAAGCTGGAAGACTTTCCCTTAAGATCAGGAACACGACAAGGATGCTTACTCTCACCACTATTATTCAACATAGTACTAGAAGTCCTTGCAACAGCAATCAGACAACAAAAAGGGATCAAAGGTATCCAAATCGGCAAAGAAGAAGTCAAAATTTCTCTCTTCACAGGTGACATGAAACTCTATATGGAAAAACAAAAAGAATCCACTCCCAAACTATTAGAAGTTATAGAGCAATTCAGTAATGTGGCGGGATACAAAATCAATCCTCAGAAATCAGTTGCATTTCTATACACGAACAATAAGACTGAAGAAAGAGAAATTAGGGAATCCATCCCATTTATGATAGCACCAAAAACCATACGTTACCTTAGAATGAACTTAACCAGAGACGTAAAGGACCTATATTCTAGAAACTATAAATCATTCTTGAAAGACTTTGAGGAAGACATAAAAAGATGGAAAAATATTCCATGGTCATGGATCGGTAGAATTAACATAGTTAAAATGTCCATGCTACCCAGAGCAATCTACACTTTCAATGTTATCCCGGTCAAAATACCAATGACATTTTTCAAAGAACTGGAACAAATAGTCCTTAAATTTCTATGGAACCAGAAAAGGCCCCGAATCTCCAAGGAACTGTTGAAAAGGAAAAAGAAAGCTGGGGGCATCACAATGCCGGATTTAGAGCTGTACTACAAATCTGTGATCACAAAGACAGCATGGTACTGGCACAAAAACAGACACATAGACCAATGGAACAGAATAGAGAACCCAGAAATGGACCCTCGGCTCTTTGGGCAACTAATCTTTGATAAAGCAGGAAAAAACATGCAGTGGAAAAAAGTCTCTTCAATAAAGGTGCTGGGAAAATTGGACAGCTACATGCAAAAGAATGAAACTTGACCACTATCTCACACCATACACAAAAATAAACTCCAAATGGATGAAAGACCTCGATGTGAGACAGGAATCCATCAAAATCCTAGAGGAGAACATAGGCAGCAACCTCTATGACATCGGCCAAAGCAACCTTTTCCATGACACATCTCCAAAGGCAAGAGAAACAAAAGATAAAATGAATTTATGGGACTTCATCAAGATAAAAAGCTTCTGCACAGCCAAGGAAACAGTAAAAAAACTAAGAGGCAGCCCACGGAATGGGAGAATATATTTGCAAATGACACTACGGATAAAGGACTGGTATCCAAGATCTACAAAGAACTTCTCAAACTCAATACATGAGAAACAAATAAACAAATCAAAAAATGGGCAGAAGATATGAACAGACACTTTTCCAATGAAGACATACAAATGGCTAACAGACACATGAAAAAATGTTCAAAATCATTAGCCATCAGGGAAATTCAAATCAAAACCACACTGAGATACCACCTTACGCCAGTTAGAATGGCAAAAATTGACAAGGCAAGAAACAACAATTGTTGGAGAGGATGTGGAGAAAGGGGATCCCTCCTACATTGTTGTTGGGAATGCAAGTTGGTACAGCCACTCTGGAAAACAGTGTGGAGGTCCCTTAAAAAGTTAAAAATTGAGCTACCCTATGATCCAGCCATTGCACTACTGGGTGTTTACCCCAAAGATACAGACGTAGTGAAGAGGAGGGTCATATGCACCCCAATGTTCATAGCAGCATTGTCCACAATAGCTAAATCGTGGAAGGAGCCAAGATGCCCTTCAACAGATGACTCGATAAGAAGTTGTGGTCCATATATACAATGGAATGTTACTCAGCTATCAGAAAAAACAAATTCTCAACATTTGCTGCAACATGGACGGCACTGGAGGAGATAATGCTAAGTGAAATAAGTCAAGCAGGGAAAGACAATTCTCATATGATTTCTCTCATCTATGGAATATAAGAACTAGGATGATCGGTAGGGGAAGAAAGGGATAAGGGGGGGTATTCAGAGGGGGGAATGAAACATGAGAGACTATGGACTATGAGAAAGAAACTGAGGGCCTCAGAGGGGAGGGGGTGGGGGAATGGGATAGACTGGTGATGGGTAGTAAGGAGGGCACATATTGCATGGCGCACTGGGTGTTATACGCAACTAATGAATCATCAAACTTTACATCGGAAACCGGGGATGTACTATATGGTGACTAACATAATATAATAAAAAATCATTAAAACAAATAATAATAAAAATAAAAGGATCAGAGTAAAATTCCATGAAAACTCAATTTATCCTTTATTTATAGAGCAAAATATATTAAGCTATGTTATAGGTGAATGAACAACACAAAAATTAGAAACACTGGAGTGACAGGGGAGGGGAAGCCATCCTTTGGGTATTGAGTGAGCAGGAACTGCTGCTCCGGGGCTAAGGCCAGTTGCTCCACTGGGACAGGTGGTTGTCAGTGCCCTTTGGCAACCCTGATAACTGGTGCTGCAGCCTGCTCGCGCTCCGGGGCTGCCAAGGGCACAGGTGGCTCTTGTAGCTGTGACAGGTAGTCAGAGCTGTGAGTATGTCCTGTGTTGGCTCCAAAAGGGCAGGTGGCATCAGGGGCCCTTCAGGGACCTCTCTAGCTGGTGCTGGAGCCTGCTTGGGCTCCTGGCTTTCCAAAGGCACAGGTGACTCTTGCACGTCCTCACGGTGGATCAGAGCTCTGACCACCAGCTGCGTTGGCCCCGACAGAGTAGGTGACGTCCCTGCTCTTTTGAGTTGCTGAGCTCCAGCAGCAGTGATGGGATTTTCCAGCTCAGGCTCTGAAGCTGCAGCAGGCACCACAGTGGGAGCTGGAACTAGCTTTCCGCGCGGTTGCGGATCTCGCTCTGGGGCTGCTGCTGTCGCTCCAAGAAGAGAAACTATGGTCATCATGATTGTCTTTCCACGTCCCTTCCAAATGAAGGCAACTTTGCCCACCACTCATTATTGTCTGAGTCTAAGAACCCGTCCTTGGGTGGTCTCCCCAGACTGTAGCCCATGGGGACAGTGATCTGAGACCACTCCTTGCTCCCAGCCACATTGCAGTCTGTGGAGGCTTGCTCTGTGTGGCCCACTCTCTCCCCTCCACAGGCCTCCATCAGTCACCCCCAGTCCTCACCCAGCCTGTGGCTTAGCGGGCTCAAGGTGTTGCAGCTGAGAGAGGAGGAGCCAGGCACGTTGCTCCAGGTCTGAGCCTGGCACGAGGAGCCCTACGTATGCCAGTAGTGTCTTTAGGCAGGGAAATTCTGGGGGCTGGAAAAAATCTTCACGGCAGTGGCCCAGCCAGTTGCCCAGGATGGAGGAGATGGCCCTGGGGACAGACAGGTGGGCAGAGGAGTCAGAGGACATGTCACCTCCCACAGAAGATGCCCCAGGGGACCCCTGTGGGTACCTGGGCCCCTGGGTCCCCGGCTCCTGGCTGTCAGAGCCCATTCCTACTCCATGTCCACCTGTGATGTGGCAGAGCTGCCTGAGGTAGGCCTGGTCACTGAGGAGGGGCTGGCCCAAAGCCTCTGTGAGTGGGAGTCCTTGACCCCTGGTGTGACCATTTCTGTCCTCCAAGCGGAAGCTGGACACCCTGCTCAGTCTCCCTGCCCACTTGCCGCGTGACTTCCACTGCATGTGGGCAGGGAGGGGTGGCGTGTCTGGCTTGGTCATTGCCCTCACTGCACACTAGTGCTCTGTGACTATCCAACCAAGGAGGGAACTAAGGGACTCTGTCCCATCCCTGGCCTTCCCAGGACCCTCCCAATACCTCCCACTTCCCCTCCCGTGCCTACGTGGTGCCTCATTCAGTAGGTGCCAGGAGAGGGTGTCCTTCTGTGGACACTAATCTCCCACTGGCTGGGGGACGTCCAGTCCCCGAGCCCTCCCTGGGTCTCCTGAGTACCTGCTGAGCACCCAGTGTCGACGTTCCACCAGATGTGTGGAAGCCATGCCCTTTGTTCTGGGTCCCAGGATTGGGGTAGAGACAGGGCTGGGAGGCGGCGGGGATGGGTAATGACTCTGTTCGGGGTGAGATATATCTCTGTCTTGAATATGTGGGGTCATCTCCCAATTCTTTGTTTGAATAGGTTATGAATTTTTGTGGTAAATGTCTTCCATTATCCTTTGGAATCAACACCATCAATTGCTTCCTAAGTCATTGACACCTTTATTTTATTCCCACTGAATCAATCCTCTCAGGCTGGAAACATGCTTAGAACTTCCCTACAAAAAAAAATCTAATCTTGGTCCTGTTGCCTGATTGGGCTACTTTCTTATTTCTTCTTTCTTTCGTTGATAAATTGCGTGCTTCCAATACCTAAATATCCACTCTCTCTTTACTTTGTGCAATTGGGTTTCTATATGTGCTTTAGCCTTGTCTGGGCTGGCATAACAAACATTCTGTAGCTGGGTGACTTAAACAAGAAGCATTTATTTTTCACAGTTCTAGAAGCTGAGAAGTCCAAGACCGAGGTGCTGGCAGTTTTGGTGTCTGGTGAGAGCCGATTTGTGGTTTGCAGCTGGCTCATGGAGGAGAGCAGATGGGGAGATCTTGTGTCTCCTCCTCTTTTTATAAGGGCATTAATCTCATCATGAGGTCCCCACTCTCATGTCGCTAATATAACTCTAATCACCTCCCTAAAGCCCCACATGGAATACCATCATATTTGGGTTTAAGATTTCATCATATGCATTTGGTAGAGACATAGTCAGTCCATGACACCTACTATGTGTGGATCCCATGCTTTCCAAGGTCATCAGTGACCTCATAATTGTTTGTTCAGAATGTGTTTTCTTTTTTTCATAATAGCCTTACTGAGGAATAAGCTTATATATAAGAAGCTGAACATATTTCGAGTGTACAGTTTGATGAATACTGACATGTATATACACTCATGAAACTATCCCCACAATCAAATTAGTGATCATAACCATCACTCCCCGAACTTTTCTTGTGCCCCTTCCTGCCTCTTATCTCCCTTTCCCAGGCCTCCACCAATGAGCTTTCTGTCGGCCTCAATTAGTTGTCCTTTCCAGAATTGCTAGAATTTTCTATAGATGAGCAGTATGTATGGTCTTTTTGTCTGGTTTCTCTCACTCAGCATAATCATTTTGAGATGCACTGATGTTATTGCTTGTATCAGTGGTTCATTCCTTTTTATTACTGAGTAGTATTCAGTTGTGTGGATCTACCACAGTTTGTCTTCCAGTTTATACACATGTGGTTTTCAGAACAAGTGGAACAGAACACTTAACTGAAAGATGAATGAAGCATCAATAGCAAAGAGCCATCGTAGATGATTCCATATGTAAGAATTTCACATGTGATTAAAATGGAAATCATAAGTCAATGAATTAGATGAATATTTTTAATTTTTACAAAGTATTTTATTTATTTATATGACAGAGAGAGAGAGCACACGTAGGGGGAGCAGGAGAGGGAGAAACTCCCCACTGAGCAGGGAGCCCAATGCAGGGCTCAAAACCTGGACCCTGGGATCATGACCTGAGCCGAAGGCAGATGCTCAACCGAGTGATCCACCCACATGTCCCTGAATTAGATGAATTTAAACAAATTATTTTGGAGTCATTGAACAGGAGTTTGGAGCAAAAAATAAAAGTAGATTCTCCCCTCACTTGATACAGCATAGTAGCTAAGTAGAGTAATGACTTCAAAATTATAGTTTATTTTCTTAAATAGATTGGGACATGATCTTCTTTTAAGATTATTTGGCCGTGGTATGCAGGGTAGATTAGAAATAGGAAGGGTTGGCATATAGACGCCAAAACTAGGAGGCTGTGGTAGCATTTAGGAGCATGAGTTAATAAGAACAATGGCAATGAGAGTGGAGAAGAAGGGGAAACTAAGAAATAGATTTCCAAATTTCCAAATTAGATTTTTCTAACCAGAATTCAATGAAAGCAATCTCTTAATTCTTTTCCAGACTTGTCTTCAGGTAGCAGATGCTCTTCCAATTTTCGTTGGGAGCACACTGTTCCAGGAGACAAGAGTCTAGACCTGCTTTAGTCACACACTTTCTGTGTGACCATAAACAGGTCGTATATCTTTCTGCAGCATCTGCTTTCTCTCCTGCAAAGTGAATGGACAAAGCAGGTACTATGAGTTCTTCTAGCTCCAAATTTCTTATATGATAAGAATTTATTATCTTGAAACTCCTCCCTAATTAGTCCTAAAATGACAGACCATTTCAGCTGGAAATGAAGAGAGTAAGTGAATTGTATGGACGAACTACCCTTCCAGGGCCCTGGTGAAGTATTCAGCTGTAACGTAGATTAAAAATTCTCTGTGCACACTGTGTTTTCTCTTCATAATGAAGGGAGCTGTGCACAAAGGAATAGGGTTGTAGGGTATTAATTTGCTTCTGCTCTGCTGGGTCAAATGGCACTCAAGAGGTTAGGTGTTTGTAATCTAAACATGCACAAAGTTCAGGAAAGGAAGAAGCCTAGAGTTTGGTTACTTTGGACAAATTACAGGTCCATAGGGACCACTTCTTAAGATGACCCAGAGGAGAATTCAACTTTTTAATTGATCTCCTGTGGTCCTCTGACTCTTGCCAATATCACAGATAAGTCCAGAAGACGCCCCTAGTGATTCATTATAACACTTGTCTCACGGATTACTCCATTTTTAAATGTTTCTCTGTGGTAAGACTAAGTAGTTAACAAAGACATGTTGGCTTCCCCAGTGGACCTTATTAAAACTGCTGTGGTTAAGAGGTGATTAACTTATGTAAATGAATCAATGTGGCCAATGAACCAAGCTATGCACACAGAACATATCCAGGAGGGGGAGAATCCCAAAGCTTAGTCACACTCAGGAGAGCAATGTGTAGTATTTAAAGGTGAATTCCTGAGGAAAGATGAAAAAAGAACACTGAGAATGATGTCTTTGATTCAAAAAGGCTCAACATGAGATGACAGACAGTTGAAAGATGGTTCTAGAATTTGTACATGTTGCTTTCGCATAGATTCCTGGAGCAAAAGTAAAAATCCTTGCGTTTACGGGAAGCTGGTCAGCTCAAGAGGCTGTCCTCAAGCTTCCACTGTGTACCTGGTACCCATCCTATCTGCAGTCAGCAAATGTCACCAACCCCTTTCTTGTGCCAGTTGTTATGTCCCAGGGGCAGATGAATTTTACTCTGCTATGTACAATAATAGATCGGAGGGGTGAGTGAGTTAGCCCGAGATTTATAATCTACCTGATTGTTGGAAACAATTATAGAAATGGAAAGTCAGAAAGAGAGATTTCCGTGTGAAAAGGATAAGTTAGATTTGGCCTGTTTCATAATAATCATATGTCTTGAGTATAGAGCATCAAATTTTTTCCATTAAGAGATCATTAGTTTCCTTCTTAGCCCTAACTCACTAGGAATATCAAAATCAGGGTCATTGTGGCACTTTTATATGAATTACAATTAGTTATGATGTGGTTGCAATTACTGATTTTTGGGAAATAATGTAGCTTTACTACCATTAGGTGAAAAATCGGAACGGGGATCCACATCTGTAGGTGTGTGATGTGAATAGTTCTCCTGGGGTTGGGCAGTGCACACCTGTATGATCATGTACAGAGCCCTGTCAGAGGAGATAGTGATTTAAAAAGAAATGGCTTACCTACTTCCCCAGAGCTTTATCTTTGAAATGACTACCAGAGATATAGGTACTGCTAAGCGATCAAGGCAAGAGGGAAAGGTCTGGAAATGGGACCTTATGAGATGCCCAAGCAAAGAGAGAAAGTCGGGGAAGGAGAATAAAGAGGAAGAGCCTGTGAAGTTTTAGGGGAATTAGTTTTGGGCAGTATCATGAGAGTTCTCAGCATTGTTCCTTCGTAATCATAAGATGGAAAGCATTCCCTTCTGTTTTGTTTTCTAGAGGAGTTTGTGAAGGATTGGAATTGATTCTTTAAGTACTTAGTGTAACTCACTGTGAAACCATGTGGGTCTGGGTTTTTCTTACTGGGATATGCTTTTTGTTGTTGTTGTTGTTGCTAACTTGATCTTTTCATTTGTTATAAGTCTATCCAGATTTCCTATTTCTACTTGAGTTGGTTTTAGTAGTTTGTGTCTTCCTAGAAATTGTCCATTTCATATAAGTTACCTATTTTGCTGGCGTATGATTGTTCACAGCATTCCTTCATAATCCTTTTTATTTTTTAAGGTTGGTAGTAATGCTCCCATTCCAAAATTTAATCATTTTAATGTTCCCTGTCTTTCTTCTTGATTAATCTAGCGAAAGGTTTGTCACTTTTGTTGATTTTTATGAAGAACCAACTTTTGGTTTCGTTTGCTAATCTCTTTTGTTTTATTCTATTTTATGTCTACTCTTATTTCCTTCCTTATGCTTGTTTTTTTTTCCCCTTATGCTTGTTTTAAGGTTAGTTTGCTTTACTTTTTCTAATTTCTTATGATGGAAAGTTAGGGTTTTGATTAGAGGGTTTTTGTTTGTATGTTTGTTTGGTTTGGTTTTTTGTATTTTGGGGATTTTTTAGTATAGGTGTTTACAGGTATAAGTTTTTCTCTAAACACTGCTTTAGTTGTATCCCATAAGTTTTGTTGTGGGATTTTATTATGTTTTTGTTTTCATTCATCTCAAATTATTCTCTATTTTAGGTTGTGATTTCTTTTCGGACTCACTGCTTAATTTTGGAGTGTCTTGTTTAATTTCCACATATTTGTGAATGTCCCAGATTTCCTGCTTTTATTGATTTCTAATTTAATCCCATTATGGTAAAAGAAAATTGTATAATTTCAATCCTTTTAAATTTATTAGGGTTTTTTTAATTCTATTCTTAAAATTCTCTTTATTGATATTCTCTATTTGGTGTGGAATAATTTTTCCACTTTTCTTTAGTTCTTTATACATGGTTTTCCTAATTCTTTGAACATATTTAAAATACCTGATTTAAAGTCTTTGTCATGGGTTATCCTGGTGATGGGTATTAAGGAGGGCATGTATCGCATGGAGCACTGGGTGTTACATGCAAACAATGAATCCTAGAATACTACATCAAAAACTAATGATGCACTGTATGGTGACTAACATAACATAGTAAAAAAAATTAAGTCTTTGTCTGATAAGTCTAATATGTACCCTCCTCTAGCTCTTCTTTTTTTTTTTGACTCTTCTTTCCCTGTATGAACCATATCTCCTTGTTTCTATGTGTGTATTATAATTTTTAACATCAAAAATAAGACGTCGAAATAACATAATATGGCAAGATTGGAAAGCAGATTTTGTTGCTGTTCTTTGTGTTTATGTGTTCATCTGTCCACTTTCCTGAACTAATTTGTGAAGTCTGTATTTTTTGTCATTTGTGGCAACTGGCATTTCTGTTTGATTAGCTTAATAGTCAGCTAGTGACTGGACAGAGATTTCTTTTTTTTTTTTTTCTTTCTTTTTTTTTTAAAGATTTTACTTATTTATTTGACACAGAGACAGCCAGTGAGAGAGACAGCCAGCAGGAGAGGGAACACAAGCAGGGGGAGTGGGAGAGGAAGAAGCAGGCTCCCAGCAGAGGAGCCTGATGTGGGTCTTGATCCTAGAACGCCGGGATCACGCCCTGAGCTGAAGGCAGACGCTTAATGTCTGAGCCACCCAGGCGCCCCTGGACAGAGATTTCTTAAATGCCTGGAACCAGTAGGCCTCCTACGCTTTGCCAGTGGGCTCTGTGTGCACGTTTGGGCACTCCTTCAATATTTAGGCTTTACCACTCTTTCTTAGCCTTTACTTCTTGCTTTTAGAGAGCTTTCAGGCCAGCCCTAGGTAAAAGAGTAGGGCCTTTGTCGATCTTTCAGGGGACTTCAGATGGCCCTTGGCATGCATGCAGCTTTCTCTGTGCTTGTGTGTGACCTTGTAGTTTCCCAGGAATAGGTTGGGTTTCTCAGGGCTCCCTAAGGGCATCTCATTTCCTAGTTTTTCCCTTAGTGTTTTGGTCAGCTTCTCGTGTGTCCCATTGTTATCAGCTTCTCAGGCAGTGGCAATATTAAACAATTGGTGCCGATTACTTTCAACAAACGCCCCTGAGGAAAAGGTTGTTTGCAACGAGAGACCTCTGAGTCAGGACAAATAAATGCAAGTGCTAGCAGTGGAGGTTTGAGGGATGTGCCCGACACAGCAGGTAATGACGGTTCTTTGTGAATATGTTTTTGCAGAGTTCCAAACCAGTGTCCATTTCTCCAGGGCTTCTAGGTGGCTGTTTGTTTGTTTGTTTGTTTGTTTGTTTTTACCATGTTGAGAGGTTGTTGGCTTTCAAGGCTATTGCAGAGCTGGGGAGAAGGGGATGAGCACCTAGGACAAGTTAAAATGCCACAGATGGTGTTGCCTGTTCTTAGCAAAACTCAGCCAGTTTTCTTGAATAAATGCTCCTTCAATTGTTGCAAGCCTGAGGTTAATTTCCAGAGTTCAACAAAAAATTTGATTAGATAATTTTTTTTTTTTGGTCAGTCTTCTCATTGCTTTTAAGGTGTGCCATTTTGGAGGTCTTTACTCTGCCATTTCTACCAACCTCACTCATGCTGTTTAGTTGTGTCTCAATCAACCTGGGTCCTAGAGCAGAGTCTCTTCAGCACTTCTCACAAAAAAATCCAATTATAATCAGTAATTAATTTTTAATAGGCTTTATAATAGGCTATTGGAAGAATCTGAAGAATTCACAGATAAGGTCACTTTCCATGTATGCTGCCTTTTGCAAGCTGAGGACTTCATCATTATTTCCCACTCTTTTTTCCTTCAGTTACCTCTCACTTCATCGTTGTGGGCCTCTCCCTGTAATAATAAGCATATTCTTTTCCCTCTGAAACCTACTTGATGTTATTTTTTCCCCCTCTAATCATTACCCTAAAGAATTGAAGTTCTCTTAGGAAGAATTCAAATGGACTAACATTTTATCCTGTTATAAATATTACATTTAAGTCCATTCTTGGATGAGATGTACATAGACCATTTCATAGTGTCTGTTCAGTGTATTCCAAGGCATTCTGGCTGGCTGCTATCCATGAAATCAACAACATCTCCCTCTTCCTCCTTTCTTTTTCCTTCCCTTCCATATCTGAATTCCTTTTTCTCCATTCATAAATATGAGACTTTTTTTTTTGTCATTTGCAGAGAGAAGAGCAAATTTTGCTCAGCAAAGGGGTTAAGGTAAAGAGAAGAGTGGAGGGGGAAGCCATAGTATCTGTTCTCCACTAGTCTTCTTGTACTGATTTTGAGTTCTCTGTAGAGACAGGAGTATAGAGATAGAAGCTGATTGAGATATATCCAAATGGAACTATGTGAGATATACAGAAAGTGTACTCTTTTCCAACACACATGGAATAGTCTCAAAAATTGAGCATATCCTAATCTACAAAAGAAGCCTCTATAATGGAGATATTTAAATGCATTCTCTTTATGTCATAAGCAAGACACGGATGGGCCACTTACTATTACTGTTAATTATCATTCTCCAGTTGTAGGTGTGCAGATGTATCCTTTAGTGTGTATAGCAGGGTAGCAGTCTAAGAACTTTGGATATTCCGTACTGAGTGTCTTCATTGCTGGTTGAGTGAATCTGTAGTGCTGGTGTTGAGCAGCGGTGATATTTGATTGCTTGATTAGAGTGTTCCCTCTGGTGTGTTTGAGCATTGATTCTGGTTGTATAGCATTGAGTCCTCATTACACACACTGCCTCTTCTGGAGAGTCTGTGATCTACTTCATGCTTCTTAATATATTCTTTGCCTGCTTAAAATGGCTAGAGTGGATCTCATTGAATTGCATCCAAAATTCTGACTGATTAAAGGGGGAGCTTGATAAAGCACATTGCTTGATAAAGCTAAGATAATAAGAATAGTAGGTAATGTTGCCAAAAGAAACAAACTAGGTCAGTGAAACGAAATATAAAACTCAGGAATAAACTGAGTTCATAGGTAACTTTATGTGTTATAAAGATGGTACCACAAATCTGAGGGGGAAAGGTGGATTATTTAGTAGATAGTGTTGGGAAAACTGTCTTGCTCTATGGAGAAAAATAAGGTTGCATCTTTACACTGTATTCACATGCAAATTTCAGATGAATTAAAACTAAAATATTAAAGAAAAACCTATGAAGATATTAAAATAAAATGGGGAAAAATACATTTGTGGCCTTAGAGTGGAGAATTATTTCTAAATCAAGATCCCTAAAGCTCAAATCATAAGTGAAAAAAGGGATAACTTTGACTTCATCAAGATTAAGGATTTCCATTAAAAAAAAAAAGGACACCATAGACAAAGTTAATAGACTAAGGGTATACAGAAGAAGGTATTTGTGATGTTGAACACGTCAAGGAATTCATCTACTGAGAATTCCTGCAATTTACTAGGGAAAAACTATAGACTTAATTTAAAAATGGGCAAATCATTTGAATAGGTAATATTGGAAAGAAAAAGATGAATGGCTCAATTTCACTAATAAAGAATGTTAATTAAAATGAGACTCTGAACTCAGCATATTGGTAAAATTTAGACAGCTTTAATTTTTTTCATAATTTTTAAAATACCAAATATTGTTGAGGATTTGGAGAGACTGGAATGCTCATGCACTGCTGGTGGAAGTGTAAATGGCTATCACTGCTTTGAATGATTATCACTCAGTGAAATGGAGTAAGTGTATATACTGTGTTTGGACAATCCTTGCTGGACACATACCCCAAAGAAATTCCTACATAGTTCATAAGGGAAAATAAAAAAATGTGTTCATTTCTGTGTTGGTGGGTTAGAGGCAGCTTTATGAGTCCATCACTAGGGCACTTGTATCAGTAAATGTGGAGGAAGCACATGCTAACACATGGTGCAGCAGTGGGAAACTTTCCAATCAGGAGTACATAACCAGTGACCCAAGAAGTGTTTCAAGTTATCAATACCTAGGCTTCAGGTATTCGCTTGGCTTCAGGATGAAGCTGCTTGAACACTTAATTAGTTTATTTGTATAATTGTATTCCCTTTCCATTTCCTTTTAAGTTTCAGTTGTCAGGAATTTCAGAGGTCAAATTAATCACAGTAGTGGGGTGTCTGGGTAACTCAGTTGGTTAAGCATCTGACTCTTGAACTTAGCTCAGGGCTTTTTTTTTTTCTTTTTTTTTTTTTAGAGAGAGAGAGAGCAGGTGTGTGCCTGAGTGGTGGTGGAGGGGCAGGGAGAGGGGGAGGGGCGAATCTTAAGCAGACTCCACACCCAGCGCAGGAGCACAAGGAGGGGCTCAATCTCATGACCCTGATATCATAACCTGAGCTGAAATCAAGAGTTGGACACTTAACCGACTGACCCACCCAAGGGACCCTCAGCTTAGGTCTTGGTCTCAGGGTTGTGAGTTCAAGCCCCGTGTTGGGCTCCACACTGGACTTGGAGGCTACTTAAAAAAAAATTGATCACAGTAGTTATATTAGTCCTTACATTTAATGAATCTGTGCCCACTTATGTTTGATTTTTCTCTCCTAATTTTACAGCCATATTGGTATTCTCTATTTGGAAATTTTGGGAGGTTGAAAATATAAATAAAAGTTCTCTGTTGGACCTAAATAATTGTCTTATCATTGTTAAGGAATCTCCCAGTTAAAAACAGAGAAAATATTGGGGAAGAAATGAATTTTTCCCCAAAACATAGGATCATAGGGGAAGGGAAGATAAAATAAAACAAGATGAAACCAGAGAGGGAGAAAAACCGTAAGAAACTCTCAATCCTAGGAAACAAACTGAGGGTTGCTGGAGTGGAGGGGGGTAGAGGGATGGGGTAACTGGGTGGTGGACATTAAGGAGGGCATGTGATGTAATGAGCACTGGGTATTATATAAGACTGATGAATCACCAGCCTGTACCTCTGAAACCAATAATACATTATATGTTAAAAAAAGAAGAAAGAAAGAAAGAAGAAAGAAAGGAATTTCCCCTGATCTAAAAGGGAGACTATTAAAAAAAAAAAAGGAAGAAAGGAAATGAATAAAGCAACCATCTTTAGAGAAGTATTTCCCTGCATGGAAGCGTGTGTTAAATAACCACTCACCTGCACAAAGAACATCTTTTAATAACAAGAACGCTTTCTGAGAAGGCAGCTATTTCCTCTGGTTAACCCTTCATATCTCTATGGAAATTGAATAAAGATGAAGTATTTGAAGGAAAGCAAAGGTCATGAAATGACTTCAAGACAGGAGAAGGTACTGACTGTCAGAGGCCATCCAGGAGAAATAATGTTCCATTAGTTCCCACGTCGTCCACTAGGTGGTGGTGCACATAAAATTCTTTATTGTATAAACTTAATATTGCCACAAACTTTGTTTACTTTTCTTTCAAAAATAAAATCCAAAGAAAATCTGTATAAAACAACAAAAACCAGGGGGAGAACTATTAAGTCTTGCATTAATAACAGAGGGGACAGTTTCAGGCTACAAAACGAGAATAGGTACCATCCAAAAGAGATCATCTCCAAATGCAGCCTTTGGGCCTTCCTTGACCCAATTTCTTTTGGTTACAAAAATGTAAAACCGAGAGTTTCTTTCCATACTTGTTCCAGAAACTATCTTGGATGCAGGAGTACATAACAAATTTTAATGACTATGTTTGCATAGGAATTTTTGTGCCTTAAAAAATTCATCTCTCACCCATCACAATTACTAAGATTTCATGATCATTATTTTTAACACATTAGCATGCCATCGTATCCCATGTGATAAGTTCAGCATACTTGTGTGAATACATCACTTTAATTTGAATGATGAAGCCATCTTTCATTGATCCTGGGACTCCTTCTGACACTCCAAGAGAAGGAAAGCAAGCTTCTAGAATGAACTTGCCGAACTGTGGTGACCTCTGAAACGTTAGACTGCCTTTAAGATCATCTTCTCAGAACAGGGGTGCCTGGGTGGCTCAGTCCCTTAAGCGGCTGCCTTGGGCTCAGGTCATGATCCCGGAGTCCTGGGTGGGGTCCTGCATCTGACTTCCTGCTCAGCGGGGATCCTGCTTTTCCCTCTCCCTCTGCCTGCCACTCCCCCTGCTTGTACTCTCTCTCTGTCAAATAAATAAATAAAATCTAAAAAAACCAAACAACACAAAACCACCTTTTCAGAACAGAGCACAGTTGAAGCCACTAGGAAGTAGCCTCACGGCCCGAGTCACTCTTCTACATTTGGCAGATTCTGGATGATGATGTCACTGACACAAAGAAGAGAATGCAAAACAGGCAGCCTTAAAACCAGCTTCCTGGGAAGCATCACACTTACAGCTGAGGCCTGAGAGCAGCTGCACTCTGGCCATGGCTTTGCAGAACACTCTGGAAGCACTGTGGCTGGGGCTCCTCCTCAGCTTTCCTTGGAAGGGTGAGTAGGGTCCTTCGCTGTCTGGTCTTGGGAAAACCTGTGCCACTGTTTTAAAAATTGGGCTCACTTTTTTTTTTTAAACAGAAAAGCCAGATTTATTAATACTCCCCTCACCTAAAGGGCAATCAGACAGCCCAAGAGTAGCATAAAAGTCACAGCCTTCTTTTTTTGTTTCCTGCAGTTGCAAGGGGCAAGGACCAAGTGTTTCAGCCATCGGCTGTGGCTGCTTCAGGGCACTCTGTGGTGGAAATCTGCAATCACTCTATATCCCAAGCTTACGGCTTCTTCTGGTACCTTCACATCCCAGGAAGGGCTCCAAGACTCCTGATTAAGGGCTCAGGGCCTTCTCAGCAGGGACGCTACAACATGACGTATGAGCGATTCTCGTCCTCGCTGCTCGTCCTCCAAGTGCAGGTGGCGGGTGCTGCCATTTATTACTGTGCTCTGAGGGGCACAGAGGCATGGAGCCTATGAAGAGCTGCACAGAAACAGGGAGGGTCACAGCCTTTGCAGGAGGTGGAAGAGAGATGAGCAATAACTGCTCTCCTCCCTAATGCAGCGTTCCCCAAGCATTTCCATTCGGCACGATCAGAAAACATTTTGAGAGCAGACACACTGTACATGAGCAAATGTACCTAGGAAAATATACTTCTAAGGAGGGAATCAATAAGTATGCTGCAAATCTGCATTTCAAATAGTTTTTGTGATGATGAAACACTCTTGATGAGTTTCTCTTGAGATCTGACTACTAGATTATTTTTGCTTTTAAATGGCACCTGCTAGCTTCAGTTTCTTTGCAGGAGTACTTTCAGGACACATGTCCATCTTGTAAAGAATAGTTTAGTTGACATTGGATAATATCATAAGATGCTGAAAAGGAATAAATGAGTGAGTAATTCTACCAACAGCCGGGAGTGTGGAACCTCAATCCTTCTGTCAGGATATCTTGCTTGTAATCTAACATACAGACCCAGTGAGGATGCCAGTGTCAATCAGTATATAAACTACTAGTAAAGCTCAAGCTCTTTCCTAATTTTTAAAGTAAAAATAGATACAAAGGGAAGTTGTAGTTTATTCTTCTCATATCCTTGTTAAATTATCTTGGGGCTCCTACCCCAGATGTGACCCTCCCACTTTAGACTGATGCCTGAGGGTAGAACAGTGGTTTCTAAACCTTTTTTATCAGAAGTATCTGGAGTTTTGAGGGGGTGGCTATTTTTAAAAAAAAAAATTTTTTTTTTTTGCTGTTTTTCAGATCAACTGAATTAGTTTTTAGGGGTGTGGCCCAGAGTCTGTATTTTCCACGAAGGTCTCTCTGATAATTTTTCTGCTCAGTCAAGTTTGATCTGGGAATCCCAGACTCTGGACCCCAGGTCTTGAGTTTTAACCACTATTCTCTACTTCCTTTCACTTAGAATTCTATTAATAGGGAAGGGTTTCAGGCAGTGATCCCTACAGTGCCACCGTTTGCCCACATAGTAGGTGTTCAGCAGATGTTTACATATGGCACAAAAAGTAATGGGCAGATTGCTAATGGAAGAAAGGAACATTCTAATAATCATAACTGTCATAAAGCTTTACCAGGATGTCTTAAATAGCTTGGATCTGAACTCGAGAATTTAATAATATCAAAATATTGCCATTTGATACAAATGTAAATTGGTATATGTTTATACCACTTCTTTAGGCATATTCTATTTTGAGTTATTGCTTGTTTAAAAGTGTGTTGTCTCATCTTTTTAACCAAACAAAGTATGTGGGAAGAAGAACCATGTGTTCTTCTTTGGGAGTCCTACAGAGTGCCACGTGTACTGTCGTTGCTCAGCAAATAGGGAATAAGTGTATAGCCCTCTCATTGCTTTGGCAAACGAGAAAAGAGGCAGAACATTCCCTTTGGTCATGTAGAAAGTTCTTTTCAGTTCACTGAGGAGTATGTGTGTAGTGTATTGAAAACCCTTCCTTTTACATTGGTGTTTTGATTCTATTGTTTAAGCCATCAACAGCTAGTCTTCCTACCAGATTTTTTACAGCTCCCATGTAGACACTAAAAGCATTATTACCCAAAGAGGAAAGTGGGAAAAGAATGAAATATAAGAAGAAGAAAATGCAGTTGATGGGAAGGGAATTACGAAGAGAGTGGCAGTGATGGCTCAACCTTAAAGGAATAACACCATGAAGTTCTCACTCTGTTTGATGGTGACGAGGAGAGAAGGATCCACAGGAGAGTAAAATATCCTTTACTCTCAAATCCTGGAAGTTTGCATACATGTAAAGATTGCTATCTTTTG